>NC_081207.1:16504371-16694371 GCF_902713425.1 Acipenser ruthenus | reverse complement strand
CCATATCCTCTGGGAGGGTTGCATGGAGAAAGGTAAATAGTTACTGCTGATTATGTATTGTGTACGAAAACAGCATTTGAAATAAGATTTTGTAATTAGAAAAATAAACAAAATGTTAGAAGTTGATACCAGCTAATGACCTTCTGACCGTACTAAGCTCCCAACTGGATGATTGTAAAATTGTGGAGGACAGGGGTTCACACTGCAACGTGTTTTCTGTGGGTATGAGACTTCAAGAGCCCATGGAAATAAAAGTAATTAGAAGATGAAGGCAGCTCCACAACTCTTCATCATATGCCTGTATGCAAGGATGGCTTCAATTTGTCAAATGGTGTAAAATGTCTCTGTAAACTGAAATAAACAATTGAAGTGCTGCAGATGCCGACAGCCTGAAGAAAAGCAAATGAGTTGGTTGCACTAATGTGTAAGGCACAGATGGATAACAAACCCTGTAGTGCTATCACAATTACTTACTGAAATGTATCTACAGATGCCCATAAGTATAGTTTTTAAATCAAAAATTATTTAAGAAAAGATTTCTTCTGGTTAAATGGTACTGAAAAAAAGTTACATATGCACATTTTTAATTTTCAAGGATCTTGAATCTTTTTTTTTTTTCAAACTGCCTGTCATCTGTGTGTCACATGAAGGGGATGAACAAAAGCTACAAGCAACAAAGAAATTGACTTTTCTAACAGAAGGAGCCAAGTGAAGGTGCAGTTGAAACTGTAGAAAATGCACAATCAAACACACACTTGCAGTATTAAACTGGAGCAAGTAGTCTTACTAGAATACTACTGTAGATATTCTTAAAATGTACTTTCACTAGACGACAAAAAGAGCGGTCACACATTTTTTGGATTACAGAATAATGTAGGAATTTTACAAAACAGGCGACTCCTTTACCAAAAGCCAAATCTTGCCTGTTGCCTAACTGTCCACCTTTCCATCTAGCAGCAGCTGTGAACAGATACATGGATATTTAAGCCATTATCATGTATTGTTTCTATTGAAATTACATAGTGCGATTTGTGCCACGGCATCTCCAAGTGAGTAAAAAAAACTAATAAAAGTACAAAAGCAACAACAGAGAGAAAAAAAGGCAAAATAAATGTATGTACCCCTCTTTTTCAACCCTACGGCAAAAAAATATATACGTATATATGATATTGTGATTTATCTATCTGTCTGTATCTCTATACAGTTATTTGTGTAGAATCAGTTACAGCACTCCACAGTTTAAGGGGTGCCTTACAAAGTTTCTAGCCAAAAGCATGGCACAGACTTTAAACAGATATGTGACAGATACCAGACAGATACCATATGTGTGGTTAGCTTACGCTAAGAGTTTTAAACTTTCTCTACATTTCATTCATCGATTCCAATTCAATCCACACCTACAAGCTCAATGACACACCTGAGAAAGATTGCATTTTTCAGAAAATCTGGGAAAAAAAATCATTTTTTTTGTTTTCAAGGGATGCTGAACAAAACCATTGTAGCAAAAAAAAAAGCTTGTTTTTAGCAAAGTGTGGGAGTGTGCCCTCTAGTGGTAGGATCTCCAGCGCTTGTGCAAATACAATCTGCCATGCCTAGACACATAGATACACTATTCAACTCTCTTTATGACATATACAGATAATAGCTGATAAGAATGTTGAAGTGCCACACATATCTAATTTTCTCCTTGGAGAACATGAACAAGACCATTCTGGACTTCTTATAAGCACCCCGGCCTCCAAGACAGTTTCTTAACACTGTTGTACAGAATAGATGATTTAATCCTTCCAGTTTGTTAAAGCATATCATTTCATGTAACTAAACTCTACATGTTTGTATTTAATCAGGATATATTCAATGGGATGAACATTCCATTTTCATGTTCTGGGATCTCACACAGGTGAGGTAATGTGGTAACTTAGAAACATTATAGCCTCAAATACAGGGATGGCCAACCCTGGTTCTGGCGAGCCACAATCCTGCAGGTTTTCTGGGTATCTTTAAATCATCATTGGTTAAAGACCTGGAAAAACAATTGTGTTGACCAATTAAGAAAATAACTGGTTCAATTAAGTAAATTGAGAACTTGGGTGGAAACGAAAACCAGAAGACCCTGCGGCTTTCCAGGACCAGGGTTGGCCACCACCACTCAAATGGCAAGCTGGGTTTCAAGGTAATGAAGATTGTCTCTTTATGAATTGTGAAGCATTGACAGACTGCCTGGATTTGGATATTTCCATCACAAAATAACTGATCTTGGTGTATCCACATTTAATATTGTTTATGTAGAAATCAGGAGATAAAACATTGCAGGATTTGTTTTGTAATAATTGTAATTTATCATGTGATCTTGTTGTAACCTTTTTTTCTCACAACTACCCTTATTTTTAAACAGCATGCTCAACTAGGGATTAGAAAGCTGAAGATGTTTAATTGAAATTAGTCTCAGCCATGTCATATCTCTTGAACATGATTTTTTGTGTTGGTTTAATGAGCTCACAGATCCAAAGACAAAACAAAATGGAGGCCAAGGGTGCCCTGAGCTAATGGACAGTGAAAAAGACCCCACCCAAAACAAACTTAAAAAATACACCTACATGAGAAGTGTACATATTTTTTGGAAATAAGAGAAGCTGGTACTGAACTTGCACATTCGGGTCTTTTTTGCTATTGCGGAATACGCTTCAGGAAAGGCAACAAAATCAATAGAGTTATTGACAGTAGGGGGGCCTGTTTTTAACTCCACTGATCTTGAAACCTGTCAGAGAGGGGGTTGAGGGGGAGTTTACTTAACCAGACTTATGCTTCACCTGCCTCTGGCTTTCTAGTTGGTCACAGGGACAGGGGGTCTTGGGAAAACATTTTTCTTGCCGAGTAGCAGAAACAGACACTCCTGTAACAGTGTATTCCCATTAAAACAAGGGCAGCAACTGATTTTTCCTGTTTCACTACTGGAATTTGAATCGGAGGAGCAGGGGAAGTAACTATGCTGTACATAGTAACTATGAGGATACAGCAAGGTCACAAATATATCTTTTTTTCTTCGACACATAGTGAATGCGTTTAATATAAAACCCTCGCTAAAGCACATTTTGTATTACGAACATTTAGCTCAGAAGACTATAACATACTACAGTATATTATTTCAATATTATTATAGTATATATTTAAATAAACTGGTCCTCACTTCAACTCCTTCATACACCTACCCACACACCTACAAGCGTGACTGTTTCATGCTGTGATGAGAGATGTGATCAGTTCAGACTACTGGCTCTTGGTCATTTCAATGATGTACTGTACCAAAAAAAAAAGAGTTCTGAAACCCAGACCTGGGTGCCAGGCTGGTGCCAGTTTCAAGCCCTGAGAGGGCATGCAGATCCTCCCTATGATACTGAATGTCTGAGCTTTGACAGGATCATCCTGCCTAGCTTTTCCCTAACAGTTTATGTCCGAGTGCAAAACCAATATAATTTGTCACTTGAAGATTTAAACCTGAATCGATGTCATTTTCGTCTTATTGCAAAGGGCTTCAAGAAAGAAATCGAAAGTATATATTGGGACTGGAAACGCTTTCCACATCAGCAATGTTATCCAATTTATATCACAAAATGCATTTATAACATGACATTGTCCCATTAGTAAAGCTGCAACAAAGCTCAGTTTCTCACACTATTACTCGCACACACGCACGCACACACACACACACACACACGGTTCAATGCACATTCTCTTCGCCTGCAAGTATCAATTTAAACTGCTGGCATGACACCGCCATCTACAAGGCCATTAAAAGAACTGCGCCTGTCAACTTCAAAGCAAACCCTTTGACTGAATCCATATTCCAGGCTTTGACACCATCTAATGCAAGTTACTATCAGATGATTACAAAGGTCCCCCTATAATGAAAAATGGCATCCAGAAATAGAAATAGTGCAAGCCGTCAAAACTGAACCCCAGCATGCCAAAACATACTGGAAATAATAATGCATTCCTATATGAGTGCCTGCTTCTAAATTGGTAATTACACCATGGAAATAGACTCACAGCACTGCTGGAAATAGCATAGAGTTGGGTCCTACCTCAGGCTTTTTATGTGGAAGCACCTTTGGAACACGGTTAAGCGTAAAACAGAGCATAGTATAGAGTTACTATGAAGATTAGAAAGTCAGAAGTCTAGCACAGCTATAGCCATGTTATTGCCAATAACTAACCTCCCAAACAACTACATGTACATTCCAATAGAAAAAAAATTTGAACATATTTCATTAGTCATATTTGCTAAATTGGCATTTTTCTAAATAAAATTGATTCTGAAATGAGAACTGCAATTTTAAAGCTAATGAAAATGTCTGTGTCCTGTTTGAATACACAGTTTTACATGGTTTTGTTTTTGCTGCACATCTTTCGGAATAATGTTATTCAATCCCATAGCGACATCACCTAATACTGCCAGTCCTCCAAGCAATACAAAAAATAAACTACAGCATTGGTCTGCCTTTTGGTTCCTAATGTGATAAACAAAATCCAAAATGATCTAGGGGCAGAGTAAAGATAAGTTTGAAATGTGATAAGAACATAAGAACATGAGAAAGTTTACAAACGAGAGGCCATTCAGCCCATCTTGCTTGTTTGGTTGTTAGTAGCTTATTGATCCCAAAATCTCATCAAGCAGCTTCTTGAAGGATCCCAGGGTGTCAGCTTCAACAACATTACTGGGGAGTTGGTTCCAGACCCTCAATTATCTGTGTAAAAATGTCCCTCCTATTTTCTGTTCTGAATGCCCCTTTATCGAATCTCCAATTGTGACCCCTGGTCCTTGTTTCTTTTTTCAGGTCAAAAAAGTCCCCTGGGTCGACATTGTCTATACCTTTTAGGATTTTGAATGTTTAAATCAGATCCCCGCGTAGTCTCCTTTGTTCAAGACTGAATAGATTAAATTCAGTAAGCCTGTCTGCATACGACATGCCTTTTAAACCCGGGATAATTCTGGTTGCTCTTCTTTGCACTCTTTCTACAGCAGCAATATCCTTTTTGTAATGAGGTGACCAGAACTGAACACAATATTCTAGGTGAGGTCTTACTAATGCATTGTAAAGTTTTAACATTACTTCCCTTGATTTAAATTCAACACTTCTCACAATATATCCAAGCATCTTGTTGGCCTTTTTTTATGGCTTCCCCACATTGTCTAGATGAAGACATTTCTGAGTCAACATAAACTCCTAGATCTTTCTCATAGATTCCATCTTCAATGAAGCCTAATTAACTGCGAATGGATGCCTAAGTAACTATAGCTGATATCCCCAGCACTGCAAGTCACCATTTTGAATATGCTTTCTGTTCCAGATATAGTATCTTCAAATTAAACCCTTCAATCATTGCCTTTAACATTTCAATTTACCAAATCTTGTTTAAGATATGACTGATGAGGCACAATGAGCAATTCACCATGAAGATGCATGGAGCTTCTAATCTGCATAACCCACTAGAGCTCTCTAGTTTCTAAAGCATACCACCCACCACCCAAAGTCTATATTCTGAGTTATAGAGCACTATGGATATCCACTGCCAAGAAGCAAGACACAGCTAAAGGGAGATGCCTCTTTACTTTGCTCACAATGCTATTTTCGGAATGGCAATGCAATACAACTTCACACACTTAAGAAGTTATGGGTTAAAGGTAGAGGTGCTTGTGGAGATTGCAATCTTGAGACATCAGAGAAGTCATCAGTGAAAAAAAATCCCATTTTACAGAACAGCTTTATGGCTGACACAGCATTAAGCGCTGTTTTATCAATTTGAAGATCGCAATGAAATGCTACAATGTAGGCATTCATGAAAGGCAAGCCAGTTGTAAAAGTACATGACTCAATTAATCCATACAGAAGAAAATATGTTGTATTTTATCACTCTTGGATACCATGCTCCAGCACTGACCATAATTAGCTTTCCTTTCTGTTCAAAATAAAATAAACACAAACCATTGTTTTTCGAGCTTTTAGCACAGAAATGAGATGTTTGCAAATACAAAAACAAATCTTACCCTTTTACCATTTAGGCAGCAGTGTGGAGTAGTGGTTAGGGCTCTGGACTCTTGACCAGAGGGTCATGGGTTCAATCCCCGGTGGGGACACTGCTGCTGTACCCTTGAGCAAGGTACTTTACCTAGATTGCTCCAGTAAAAACCCAACTGTATAAATGGGTAATTGTATGTAAAAATAATGTGATATCTTGTAAGTCGCCCTGGATAAAATTATATATATATATATATATATATATATATATATATATATATTTAAAAAATGCAGTTTCTCTGGGAGGCTGTTCTTACTTTTAAACCATTTTCTTTCTGCTTTATACATTATAATGGGGTTTTGTATTTAATCTGTAGTGCCCCCACATGGCAAGGGTTTTATATTAACAGGTAAAGGTTACTATTAAAACCATTGAAATAGTAAATAATGATTATATTTCCCCTGGCTCTTAAGGAAAACTTGAATATGGAGTTCTCCATCTAAGTCCAACACTGTCCATTCCAGATGCTTCTGCTTTAGATGTCAATGATGAAGACATCAGCAGTCATTGTGAACTGCATGACAGAAATCCAGCCAAGCAGCTTTGATCAAGCTACAGATCTTGGAATGGTTTATCCTCAATAACCAGATCCTTTTTTAGAACAACACCTCAAAACATCTCTTCTTCACCCACTCAAATCTGTATCACTATGTCTACAAGGACTTAAAGCCATGACTTTAAAGGTCTTAAACACTGTAAATTCTATTTTTAAATGGATTCCCAGTCTTGAGCAGATGGTAAACAAACAAGAAAATTGATTAATGCATGTCTGTTACACAGCCTTGTAGTCTAAGCATGATATTTATTCATCATGTAGACATAGATGCTTAACCTCAGTGTTTATGGTTGTATTCTCCATTACATGTAACCTTTTTGCCGTTTACTTTCATTCCAAAAACCCAGAGACAAAATGGTACACAAAAAAGTTAAGCGACAGTCTAGCAACAGCAGCCTGGCAGTGAACCAAATGACTGATTCGGTTGAAGAGGCAATTAACTGACTTTTTTTATTAAAAACAAGGGAAGCACATATAACTAAAGGCTGCATTAAGCCCACGGAAGTCTCTTCATACACTTGATGCTGTCTGTAGCTGTCTCTTGCTTACACGCCAGGATTGGAAGCAATGCATTTGTATTGCCTGAGTGTCTTCCTAAGATTACTGTGATTCTTGTGGAGAAGTTATTGGATAATACTGTACATGAAAACTGCCAGAAGCAAAGCCTTCTGAAAGGAATCTAAAATGACTTCATGTGCTGTAGTGTTGTTGCTCTATTTGACACTTGAATTCATAATAAACTTTATAAATGCTTAAACCCTTTATAACCACAAACATAACCCTTTATAAATACTTTGTAAACATGCCTTTTATCTACTGGGAATCTATTGTTTCTTCTTTATCGCCTCTGAACCTGCTAGCTAAGAATAGCTTCTTGGCTTAACCTATTTAACCTTTTACAGATGACCAATTTAACTTAGGGGTAGCTTTGTTAAGGCTGAGAGCCAGTGCCATCTAGTGAAAAGATACCACTGGCTCTTACTTTTATAAAAGGCACTGTCTGATCTAGCAATACACAGCTGTGTACTAGATGGCGCTGCTCCTTACTTCTACAACAACACTCTTGCTGATCTATCCTTGGTTACATAGTATCTGAGTGATTGCAATAAGGAGCACTCTGAACGATTGCAAACATCATAAAAAGGAAAGGGGACACTGCTAAATCTCTCCATTGTGTTTTTTTCTGCTTCAGAAAAAATGGTGGGGTTATACCTTTAATTGGAGGGAGTAAATAAATAAAGAAGATACATGGGTTTAGAGCTATAGAACTAGGCTATACGTAAAGAAGATACATGGGTTTAGAGCTACTAAGCTATCTGTAAAGTTTCCAACTATCCCGATTTTGCAAGTTTTCTAAGGATAATACGACTAAACACATTTCCAACAGGAGTTTCTAGTTTCAAATTGATCAGTTGTGTGGCGCAAGGCCATACATTGCGTAAATAAAAGTTGTATTGTGATATCATTTTATAAGATAACCTTTCCAGCTGCTGTACCCTTGAGCAAGGTACTTTACCTAGATTGCTCCAGTAAAAACCCAACTGTATAAATGGGGAATTGTATGTAAAATAATGTGTTAAAAAATAATGTAATTGTAAGTAAAAATAATGTGATAACTTGTAAAAATTGTAAGTCGCCCTGGATAAGGGCGTCTGCTAAGAAATAAATAATAATAATAAAAGATAACCTTTCCAGTTCTGACAGAGTCAGACCACCAAACACCCGTCTGCATTGATCATTTGAATTCTATATGTGGGCTGTCTTTCTACTGTTCCATAACAAGTGCACAATTAACTTTTACTCAGAGTTGAAAACTTTATAAAACAGCAGAAAATGAGCAGCCCCAGGCTTCCTGGTAGGTACAGTACTAACATTATATCCAACTGTTAACACACAGGAGCTCTAAAATACACACTCTCTATGGTATTGATTTAAATAACTTCTTCACACTGCCTGAAAACATGATGTGAATGAAGTGAATGGCTATCCTGTAGTTCAAATACATGGTAATTGTGCATTAAGGTAGTACTGATAGGGTATAAGCCAAATGTGGTCAAAAGATCCCAGGCACTTAGAAGGCAAACATTGAGTATGTAGCTTCAAATGTTATTTTAATTCCTTTTCTGTTTTTTAGCTTACTATTTAATGGTGTGAGCAATCATTCTGAGGGAATTCATTCTGAGCTTGTCTGGGAAACCCTAAGTGCTGGGACTAACACGTTCTTCATTCCATTCAAAACGTGACAATGTCACTTTTTTAGCCTCATCTAGTCTCTCTGTCTATACATATTTATTATGGGATCTCACAAAAGTCACATTGTCACATGATCTGAATGAAGTGAGGAAGGCTGTTCAGTCCTGGCACTTAGGATTCTCCAGACAAGCTCAAAGCAGGTAAATGCAGATTTAGAGAAAAGGGATAACTCAACAGCAACAGAACCCAGCATTCAAAACCATTCGATAAAAGGACCTTGTTCCAATTGGGTTCTTAACGACTGAATTGAACACGTACTGTAGTTTCAATTAAAGACCTGGCTTAATCAATGCAATGATCAAGGACATGGTTTGAATATGGTCTTTGATTGGAATGTAATGAAAGAAACACCACTTATGCCGGCAGCCTTCTGATTGGCTGGGACTCCTTCTGGTTATTACATTGTTGCAGGGTTAGGGATTATAAAAAAGCAGCCTGCTGTGCTAGCAGTGGTTGAGTGTGGAGTGTTTTAGAGAGTACTTGCTGAATTGCGGTTTGCCCCTTTCATGCAAAATAAGAGAGTTGCTGCTTTGGAAGATCCCTGCTTCTACACTTCTTTCTTTTTCACTGAGTTATTACTATATTTATCTAAGATAGATAGATAGATAGATAGATAGATAGATAGATAAGCAAACACTGGAAAAAAACATGTACAAAAATCAATTTAACAGGAAAAATGTATATTGCACATTTAACATATATTTAGGGCAAAATAACTGTTCATCATGCTATCAAAACAATTAGGTGTTCTGCTTTCAAAGCATAATTTCCAGCTTCGTGTGGATTTGATTTATCCTCAATAAGACATGTAATTCTAAACATCATCAATTCATATTCAATCATGTTCATAAAACGGTATCACTGTATCTGATGACACGTTACATTCTACAATGCCCGCTCAGTGCATAGACACCGCTGATTGACAGATGCATGCAAGTGTAATGCTTTGGCATGATTTAGTTCTCTCTTAATTTGCTGTGCATGTCGTTAAAAAAAAAAAAGCGTTGCACGAAATTGTCTAGCGCTAAAGTAGGTATTGCCTTGCAGCTGTTAGTAAAAACTACTGTATTCCCAAAAATGCATATTGATTTTAACTTTACAGTACTGTATTCTTTTCCAACCCTAACTCATTCACGTCTCCCTGTCGGCAAGCACATTGAACCAACAATTTTGGTAAATGCCCTTGCATTCTACACTTGCTCACACAATTTCCTGAATAGCGATGTCTTCAAATTAGGAGAAGTTAAATCAACCGAGCAATATCCTTAATATGGAACACGTGTTTTGATATTAGTTTAATATATCAACGTCTGTTTTTAATGAAGGCAATTCATAACCTGTTGTATCCATCTTACCAGCCTCGGTTTTTAAGATGTTCAAAAGCTGCGTTTTATAAGTACCAGTAAACTGTAAACGACTGCCTAACTGTACAACACCAGTTCAAAGAAAGCATGAAGCCTACCTCAACCAGCCCAAACTAGAAGTTAAATAGTTAAGCTGTGATTGACAGCAGCAGGTGCTCGTCGTGCACGTTTGCAAAGGGCTCTGTTTCACATTTAAAGTGGGCTAGGAACAGACTTATCAAAACGATAGTTTACGGTTTATTTTTCTAAGTATAAAGCATGAATTTGAAAAAAAAGATGTTTACCATAGGACTCTCCACACATTTCGACTACAAAAATAAGCAGCCGTCTAGGCTAAACTTGAAAAATGAACATAATGTAATTTGAAACACCAGTATATCATGAATTGCATGAACGCCCCTCATACGTTATTATTTACCTACGTATAGGTACATAGGCTACTATATTTGCAGGAACTTAAAAAAAAACAACAAAAAAAAAACACCGCAGACAATATTCAATGCCATTACAAATATAGAACATTTGCAGCATAATTTATACATGTCATATACTACTAGTATGGAAATGGTCCGTGAACTCTTAAATTCGTGTACTCTCATAGGAGTAATTCTATATTTCTATGTCCCTTTTTAAAACAGATATTTGACATGCAGGTCTCATTGTAGCTAGAAAACGAATCAGTACAGTATGCGCTACTGAAACACTTTAAAATACACTACAGCCTGTGCGTATCCAAATGAAATTCATAAAAGCATATAAATGGGGCTCAATTACTACGGCGAGCAAAAATAATTATATTGTTGTTTTTTTCTTCCTTACCTGAGAGACGAGACAGGCTAGGAGAATCTGAATTTTGTGTTCCATACTTCGTTTTCTTGGTTTAATTTTATGAAAATGTGCAGGAGATTTGATCAGCTCTGTTCATATTTCCAGAGTCGAACTACTGTGAGAGTGAAGCCCCTGTCTTAGCTGCCAACTCCAAATAGAACTGCAGCCTCATCACTAAAGCATTGGATGAAGGCGAGGAGTCCACAGCCAATAGATTTACAGGGGGATTTCTTTAAATCAAGGTTGAAATAAACACGACAGCCAACACATATAAAAAAAAAAGAAAAAAAGAACCATATGACACTTTCAGTAGAATCTTCCTGTCTAAAGAAAACTACAGGTGCAGTTTTTTTTTTTAAATATCCTGAGTAGGTATTTGCTTTTCTGATTATTATTATTATTATTATTATTATTATTATTATTATTATTATTATTATTATTATTATTATTATTGTTGTTGTTGTTGTTGTTGTTGTTGTTAAAAACAGTAACATAGATGGACATGCATTTAAACAAAGAATATTGGTTCTAATTACACAGATACATTTTTTTCTACCCAACTTTTCAAAACAATTTGATGATTTTGACATGTTGTGTCTTATCCTGTTTTAAGCCCTGTGTTCCACTCAACCTGCCCTGAGAATTACCTGTATGCACCTCATTCTCGTGGAAAAACAGCTTGAGGCATGATCAGGGTGGAATAGCCAGTGTGTCCGTGAGTGATTCAGTGTTATTGACAGAAATTCATAACAATGGCATTGGGTGCATGTTTTCTATGGTCACTCTTATCAATTCGTGTCCATGCACACACTTTGAGTGGCTAGTACCACCTTATTCTATTTGTTTTGCTTTAGTGTCATTCCAATTATCTGGGGTGGTGTTTCCACCATGTTGATAATACATAGGTCACTTGCGATGGATAAAAACATGTGTAACTCGTGCCCAGTGGTGAGAGTGTGTCTGAAGGTGAAAAAAAAATGCCCATTTGTCTAATTGTTAAGCTTATTTCAAGGGCTTTCCTACAACAAAAATAATTAATCGATAAGTCAATGATGTAAGGGCTTGAGCTGGTATGAACCTATAACTTGATTATGTTATAATAATGGCTTCTATTAATACTACAGTAATTCAATTGTGCAGTTCAAGATCTGTAGTGAGAGCTCTGGGACAAGATGTGGCACTCCAGGATTGTACCTGTGGCTGGACCAAGGTGACAACGGTCAGGGGTCTGAAGAATCATCAAGGGAGAAAGAGATGCTTGAGGGAGAAGGGATGGGGCCTTGCATCGATCAGTATTTCTAACAAAGCCGATTGAGTCAGGAGAGTGAAATCCAGTGACAGGATGCACACCACAGTCCGCAGGATATCAGCACCCCTATTATAGACAAGAGTAATTCCAATAGGAGAATAGCTAGTGATGAAACCAACGATCCTTGTGAGCCTAGTCAGATGAACCAGCCTAGGAGAGAAAGCAAACTTAATTATTATTATTTAGTCATTTAGCAGATGCTATTATCCAGCGCGACTTACAGAGACAAGGGGGTGAATTATGCATAAACAACTGCTGCTGCTGCAGAGTCACGTACAATAGGCCCTCGGTTTTACATTCCATCCGAAGGATGGAGCACAAGGAGGTTAAGTGACTTGCTCAGTGTCATACATAGTGAGTCAGTGGCTGAACTGGGGTTGAACTGGGAACCTCCTAGTAACAAGCCCTTTTCTTTAACCAATGGAACACCAAGCCTCCTTAAACCAAGGTTTACCAAGAGCCTCTGAGAAAATGGCTTAGCACAGAGCTGACATGGATCTCTGCTTCTGTTTCAAGTTAAGTGCAACAGTACAAAGGAAGCTGGATAGTTTTGGGATACCATCTCTGCATATGGGTGCGAGAGGTTTGGAGTAGAAGAAAGCAACAAATAACTTTGATTCCAGGAAAGTCTAGATGGCAGCTCGAGATTGAACACCTGGTTAGAGAAAGGAGGCAACTGAGGAAGTAGTGGAGCAGGGCTGAAGAAAGTCAAAAAGAGGCCCTCAATCTTTTCCAAAATGATATAAAACATAATTTTGCGAAATTGCACAAAGCGGAGTGCCTACTAAAGATCCGTTATAGGTTTGTGAAGAACTTGTTCTCCAGCAAAAAGAATAGTATACTTACTGTAACTAAGCCAGAGTTGGAGAGATATCTTGATGGGACACACACTGATCCACCGATTCCCTCTGATATTCCACCTATTAATCCACCAGAATATTCCCTGTTAAATGTGGAAGGTAAGATATTCTTCAGAATTGTGCCACAAAGGTTGTCAACTTATCTATTGGTCCCGCATAATCAACACCTCCATACAGAAAGCTGGTATCCTAGGCTTTCCCGGATGTTTGGAACATGTCAGTGTGATCTGGCAACAGATTCAGTCTGCAAAAAGGAGAAGAAGGAGCTCCATGTAATATTCCTGGATTTAGCTAATGCATATGGGTCAGTGCCACATAAGGTCCATTGCGTTCTTCAGTGTACCCAGTACTATAACAGGGTTAGTGAAAGCCTACTTCGGGGACTTGCAGTTCTGTTTTTCAGCTGCAGAGTTTACCACTACTTGGTAGTTTCTCGAAGTCAGAATTATGGCAGGTTGCACCATTTCTCCACTGTCCTTCACCATAACAATGAAAGTCATTATTAGGGCCTCGAAACGGGTAGTAAGAGAATGGCTGGCTTCTGGCGTGCAGCTGCCACCACTTAGAGCAGGGCTTCTCAAACTTGGTCCTGGGGACCCCCTGTGTCTGCTGGTTTTCATTCCAACTGAGCTCTCAATTACTTAACTATACCCTTAATTGAACTGATAATTTGCTTAATTAGACATTTTTTACTTGTTTTCAGCTCTTAAAGTTGCAGTTCAAGTTACTTATCAAATGTTATAGCTAACTTGAAATATGCAACTGTCCAAGAGCTGAAAACAAGTAAAAACGTCTAATTAACCAAATTGTCGGTTCAATTAAGGGTCTAGTTAAGTAATTGAGAGCTTGGTTGGAATGAAAACCAGCAGCCACAGGGGGTCCCCAGGACCAAGTTTGAGAAGCCCTGACTTAGAGCATACATGGATGACATGAACACCATGACTACAATGGTAGCCTGCACTTGGCAAACTAGTTCAAGCCTCCAAGTCGAGGTACATCTCCATCATCAAAGGCATAGTAGTGGATATTGTATATTGATGGTAAGGTAATTCCAACAGTGTCAAAAAGCATGTAAAGTGTCTTGGGAGGTGGTACGATGGGGGTTTAAAGGACACGGTCTGAGTAGAGGATGTGAGACATGAGGCAGTGGAAGCGCTGAAGAGCATCAACAGTTGTGCACTACTGGGCAAGCTTATAGTCTGGTGCTAACAGCAGAGATGGAGAGTCCCGGTTTATTCAGTAGAGGTGGGTTGTCTGGATTTGTCACTCGATCCATGACCCGGCTTCTAAGAGATACTGGATTAAGGCGACAGGAGTTGCGGCGTATAGTGAAGGCTCTATCCGTGGAGGCAGAGAGAAGTAGCAACTGGCTCTGGTTGAGTGGGAAAGAGACCAATTAGGACCTCAAAAGATAGGTGATGCAACCAGGTGGCTGCCTTGCTGAGGCGCTAGGGAGGCCGCACTTTGGTTGATCCCTGGAACCAGCATTGCCTTTGTTGTGTGTGCTAATGTAACAGGGAAGCAGCAAATAGGCTGATCCCTGGAGCCAGGATTACAGTTCAGCCATCAACAACGGGCCATTAGGAAATCTACATTACCTGGTGGAGGAAAAGCACTGAAGGCTCATATGTTACAGCGAAGCTACATCTTGTTTGGTCCCTATGATGGGGTACGCCTGCCCCTATGTTTATTTGTATTTGTATTTGTATTTTTTATTTTCGCGTGGTGAGACGCAAATGCGTTCTTTCTTTATTAAATAAATAAAACAAAACAAACACAATCAAAATGGCAAGGTGGCCAAAATAAACAAACCAACAAATATTGTGCTGGTCTAAATCCAGCACTAGTAGGAGTTGTTGTAAGTTCCTTCTTCTTCGCTATTCTTTTTATACATGTGGCTGTCCTGAAATTGGCAAACAATTAACCAATTTGAAGACGACCACATTCTGCACATATTATTTTTGGCAGGGAAGATAATTGTCTGCTTCCCTGCCAACCCAAAACCACACCAACAATCATACAAAATAATAACATGTTATTATTAAATAATAACAATAATAATAATACAAAAATACAAATAAACATAGGGGTGAGTGTACCCTGTGACAGTCCCCAACACTGCTATCTCATTTTATAAGGGTGAAAGCCGACTCCAATATTAGCATTAAATATTATTATAATATATTAGTGAAATTATTATGTAATATAATATTAGTGAAAGCCAACTCCAATATTAGCATGAAGTAAATAACAGCTACTCTCATATAATAAAAATGTGCTGGTAGTTGACTTCATTTTGATATTTAAGGGTGGCTGCATGGTAAATAACCCTACTGTACATCAAGGCCATTAAAAATAAAATGGAAACTACAAGCTAAAACATGTTCAGTTTACCATGACATAATGTAGTAGCCATGATTCTACACATAATTCCCCCAGGACGTCCTGAAAAGCAAATAGTTAGTACATCTAAGGGACTTTTTCGACCTGAAAAAAGAAACAAGGACCAGGGGTCACAAATGGAGATGAGATAAAGAGGCATTCAGAACAGAAAATAGGAGGCACTTTTTTACACAGAGAATTGTGGGTGTCTGGAACCAACTCCACAGTAATGTTGTTGAAGCTGACACCCTGGGATCCTTCAAGAAGCTGCTTGATGAGATTCTGGGATCAATAAACTACTAACAATCAAACGAGCAAGATGAGCCGAATGGCCTCCTCTCGTTTGTAAACTTTCTTATGTTCTTATTTTCTCATCTTTTTAAGATGATTTTCCCAGACAAATACATTTTAGTTTTAGTAGTTGTAGCTAACAAATTACTTTCATAAATCTTCTGTGCACTTCCACCCACTAAATACTGTATGGGTTTCTAATGTCCAGTTTTGGAAGGAAGATGATATCACAAACATGTATTTTCACTTTAAAACATTACTGGTACTACACTAGGTAAAATACATTTCTCAGTTTGCTTGCCTTTCCAGTAAATCTGTCACACTAGCACTTACAAGGTCATTTAACCTCACTATTGTCTTTGTGTTCAAGCATCTTACTGGCTTTAATCACTCTGAAAACCAGTTGCTTGTTTACTGACAGGGAAGAAGCCCCTTCAAGTGGTGTAGTTTTCTTTCAAAACTATACAGTTGATAGTGAATTCACGTGCATGGCGTGGATAACGTACAGCATTATTTTGTCAGTTACAGTAACTTTAATGGCTGCCATGTTGCTGAATGCATTAGTCTTATAGCTAAAAACATTAGTTGTCAAAGTTGTATATATGACTGGAAGAAAAATGCACTGAGAAATTGCTTTGACATCCTAAAGAATAGCTTTGCCAAGACAAGTTAGAACTGAGTGTAAGGTGCATTTATCACAAGAGCAAGAGAAAATCACATCTCTATCTATAAAATACTGCCTTAATAAACTTGGTGAGAAATGAAATGTAATGTACCTTCCGGGAGAAAAAAAAAAAAAAGCTTTTAAAACTGCCATCAGCTACTGTACTAAATAATGAAATGCTACAGAGTCTGGATTCAGCACTGCTTGTGTAAACTGCCAAGTTTATGTAATTTAGTATTATAGACCCAAAAGTCTAAGCAATGTTTAAATGCGCATGTGCAAAACTTTTTTCAGATTTTTAAAGCCAGTTTAGGTAGCTTTAAATTTAAATTTAATATATTTATTTTTACCATCTCCATACTTTTTTTATTTTATATCTGCATCATTCTTTATTTTTTTTACATTTCATGGGGCGTCTGCAAAGGTGGAAGGGAATGGAGTGCTTGTGCGCCTTGGGGGACAGAGTGTTAGTGACAAAGTCGAACAGACAGGACAGGTCCCCTACTGCTTGGAGGTCCGCTAGCTGCTTGAGCGGTTGTGGAGACTTGGGGACAAGTGGTTTCCACTATGGTTGGACACCGAAAACATGGGATAGAGGAAATCCCCCCCCCCCCCCCCCCCCTCGGTGGAGGACCCACCCAAGCAGCTTGCCGTGGGACCTGGAGGAAAAGGGGAAGAGGGTTAGGATAAGAGAAAGGTATATAGATTAGAACCTCACTGAGGCTAAAGCGCACAAGCTGCAAAACAACAGGTGTGGCCGGGGGTCCCCTCTGACCTACGAGGAACCTGGGCGGCATGGCCAGGCCCGGGCAGGGGAGTGAGACTCACTTCTCCCCCAGAGGGTGCCCTGTGTGGACAATGCAATGAAGGAAGAAGAAGCAGAGGAGGGAGGAGGAGGACAAAACACAAAATGAAAGACAAGAGCAGGAAGTAGTGCACAGCTTAAATAGAGAAGAGAGAGATTGGCAGATGGGTCAGACATTGGAAGCAGCTCGGGTGACAGAGAGCAGGCTGAGTCCTCCCACAGGTGAGTGCCTTCTACGGCACCCCCCGAACTACGCCATAAAGGCTATATTTCACAGGGCGCCTGCAAAGGTGGAAGGGAATGGAGTGCTTGTGGGACTTGGGCGACAGAGTGTTAGTGACAAAGCTGAACAGACAGGACAGGTCCCCTACTGCTTGGAGGTCTGCTAGCTACTTGAGTGGTTGAGGAGAGTAGGAGACAAATGAGAAAACATGGATAGAGGAAATCCCCCCACCCCCCTTGGTGGAGGACCCGTCCCAGCAGCTTGTCTGGTGGTAGGGAGACCCGGCTACCCCAGGGGGACAGAAAGGTACCTGGGCCTGGAAAAGGAAAGATCTAGACAAGTCCCGTCCGTAGAACCGACCTCCATCAGACGTGAGCCCCAAAGTGAGGGCCGGGCACCCGCTGGATGCCTGTGGGACCTGGAGGAAAAGGAGAAGAGGGTTAGGATAAGAGAAAAGCATATATATTAGAGCCTTGATGAGGATAAAGCACATGAGCTGCGAAAGAACAGGTGTGGCCGGGGTCCCCTCTGACCTACGAGGAACCTGGGCGGCGAAGGATGGACCCTCGGCTCCCCGGCTCCCCGCACCCGTGGGACAGGAAAAAGAAAAGACTGCATGCCGTACACATAAACGGAAGCTGGAAAACAGAGGGACATGGAGAGGTTAGTAGGGCCAGGATATGGATTGGAGGCCATCCGCGCTATGGAGAGGAAACCACTCCCTAGAGGAAGGAAACCTGGCGGAGAGGGTGCCCCCAATCCGGGCATGCTAACCAAGGATTGTTGGGAAGCTGCAATGTCCAGTGAAGAAGTTCTGAGGTAGGTCTCTATGGCAGAAGAAGACCAATGACCCAGGGATTTAATGGTGTGTTGATTAACCCCTGCTCGTGCAGCTGAGGTGGCAGCTCCAATCCAGAAGTAATGAGGAGAATAGGACTGAGAAGGAAGGATGGCTAATGACAGGAGGGAGGAGAGGTGGGAAGATAACCAGTGTCTGGAGATAATAGCCCTTGAGTGGTCCGAGAAGAGAGGATCTGAGGGAAGAAGAGAACTCTTGGCAGAGAGGTATCTGGTTAAAGCTGAGCTGGGGCAGAGAGAGGAGTGAATCTTTGATAGCTGGATGAACTGACCTCTATGGAGTTGATCCGTCTTGGAGGACCTCAGGAGAAGAACAAAGTGACCACCGGGTAGCTGGAATAGGTCAGAGCGTCGCAAGCCAAACGCTGGAAAGCTGTTTGGAGAAGGAACAAATAACTCCAAACAGCCGAGGAAGCCGAAGAAAGCACATAGACACAGTACATCCATGGTGAGGTCATCCGACAGATTGAAGCAGCCGTTCCTGAGCATGGAGCTCAGAAGTCGAAGGACGTCTGAGTGATAGCCTGGAAGGAGCCACTGCCGGGAAAGCTCTTTCCATGCCGTGAAGAGTCAGGTGGATAGCCGGGACGGACAGGAGCTGTAGTGCAGGGATGGACAGAACTGATGTTGCATGCTGGAGATGTAGGATCTGATAGATGAAGGGAGAAGGTTCAAGGAGACCCGCAGGTAGGTAGTGAATGCAAGGAAGTAGTCCAGGTTGAAGACTGAATATGAGATCTGGTTCTGGGTGCAGAATAGGAAGAATGTTGACCAGGTTGTGGAGTAAGCGGACCGGGTGAAAGGAGCTAAAGTCTCAGACATGAACTGTCATGCTGTGGGGAGGAGACCGGAGAGGCTAGGGTTCAGACGAGCATCAGGTCCTTGAAGGGGTGGACTGGGAAGAAGAGAGTCTGCAATGGGAACCAGGCTCCTGAACTTGAGGAACAATTGCTCCTTTAATGCGGCTAATGTCACTTCTAAGCGCTGCTCCTCAGAGTAGCTATCCAGCATTCCTCCTCTCTCTGGGATGACAATGAAGATATCTCTTGGTCCATTTCCAAAGCTTCTTGCACCATGTATGACTATAGCTCATGCAATCCACCGAGAGCTGCCTGTAGCCTTTCCCCGACCCTGCAGCGGTCAACCCCTGCTGTCGCGTGTAACAGTGCGGATCCGGAGCTTATCTTTCTGTTCTGCATGTCTGACGGAGACCTTGGAACATGACTTTTTTGAGGAGGAGGAGGAGGAGGACGGAGGGGCGGATGCAGAAAAACTGCAGTGGCAGTTGATGTTCCTGCTGAAGCGACTTGGTGATCTAACCTGAAGATGTGCTGCTGGAACTTCATTCGTTGATTGTTTCAGTGTTGCAGCAAGGTGTACCACATTTTGGTGTCTAGAGAGATGAGATGCCGACCATCCTGTGTGTTAGTTAATACAGGATTGATCAGCGGTTTGCTACTACATGTCTGCTTGGAATGGAAAAGGTGAACTCACATTCAGAGATTTGGGTTTCACAACTCCTGTCATTCTCCTAATAGTGCAACTCTTTAACTCATAATCAAAACAGATTTCCAGTCTCGTACCATGTCTCTCACCATGTATTAATGCTTGTAGTATTTGAGAGGATGAGCGGACATATTAGATGGGATTAGCATTAGCCTTGACTGCGGAAATGGCTGCCACAATCCAAGTATTGGAGGAAAGCTGGAGCGTTGGAGTTCTGGAGGAGGGTTATTTTATGTGAGAATCTAGGTTTTTGCATATGAATGGGACAGAGGGAGATTACGAAGGGGGCCAACCAAGGCTTTTAAAGTAGGGTGAGTCTGTGACTACAGGGCGGTGCAGAGCTTTTGTGGGTCTATGACCGCGGAGCGTGTGTAAAACTTGGGTTTCTTTTATTACTTGCTTTTGGATCAATGGGGAGAGGGCGTGACGTCGGATGGCGGCTGCTGATTGGGATCCTGAAGCAGATGCTGTAACCAGGTTGTACTCTGAAATGCTGATGGAATGCTGGGCTGGTGTAAGCAATGGAGCAGCTGAAACAGAAGATGTAATGAAGGAGGGGGCGGAGATAGGCACATGAGAGGTTGAAGGAGGAACTGCAATGATGCTGGAGAAAATAAAATGAAATGAGCTTGGAAAAATAGCTTTGAAAATATATTTAGTTCAGTAGCAGTGAAAACTGGAAGTGTGCAGAATGGGAAAGTCCAGTAAAAGCAGTGTGAAGCCTGCTTCCAAAAATAAATAAATACATAAATAAATAAACCTGACAGAAACAACAACTCAGCCATTTCTAAGTATTTGCCACCAGTCTAAATTAGAACTGCACTTGAAAATGTTCCTTTTCAGAAAAATAAAATTTTACAAAGTTGCCGCTGGTTCCACGTCGTCCCAGGAGGGGCAGTAGGGAGCCAGTGGTCTTGTACTACCGCTGAGATCCAAGAATGGCAGCACTGGAGCGGTGCTGCTTGTTTCAATTCTTGGATTTACAAATACTTACCTGGGAGTGTCAGCTCAGCATTGGAAACCTGGAAAAGAAAAATAAGACAATCAGGAGAACAGCCAAACACAGAGCTCATTAAAATTCCGGGACAGTGTTTTAAATACTCACCTTGTCGTTCCATGCCAGGAGGTTTAAGTGGATGGTGGGTGGAGCTCTGCAACCATTCAGGATTTTATAAAACAAGGAACTTTTGTGTTATCATTATCATTATTATTTGATGAATATTAAGTTGGGTTTAACCCTTAAACTTCGGTACAGGTTTGTGTTTGTCTTTGATTCCTCTTTCCCCACAGGAAAGAAATTGTGTGTGTTCCTGTTGTCCTGCCTGTCATTCATCTGGAGTCTACTTGTCAGTCAGTTCTTCTACATCCTTTGAATGCTTCTCAATATAATTACTAAGTGAGTGGAGCCGCAACGAACTTTGTGTCACAACAGATATATCATGAAACGGAAACAATGTAAATAAGTATCAAAAGAATTTAACACTAGATCCGCCGGATTTTTGAACTACCTAAAACCGCCATGTGGGTCATTGTGACCCATTCATTTTTAAACTGCTTCGATATGAAAATGAAAGACAAACTATTGGATACAACTGAAAACATTTGCATTTCAGAAACACTGTATTTAAATGGAAAATTAAACATAAAGGCTTTATTTTTAAAATGAGCGCATATACAGCACAATTACAAACAGTTAAAAAATATAATAAAATATACATTTCAAAAGAAACGGATATGTACACATACCCGTGTACAGGCGTAAACGGGTACATGTACACACAAAACTATAAAACCAACATCATTGTTTCTAATGCTACATAAAAAGAAAATATAACACTACTTCCGGTATGACGGCTGCATTGTACTCTATGGAGGAGCATACACGTCTGCCAGCTGACTGTGCCTGCATCCAGGAGCTGTATTGTAAACACAGACGCAGTTCCATTGAACACTGTTGTGTAAACTGGTACATACAAACCTGTAAAACCAACATGTTTTTTCTAATAGTAATATAAAAAAAGAATATATAACATACATTTCATATTAGGCACATAAGTTGTTATCCTACCTGTCATTTCAGTTTGCTGTATGCATCTGAGTGCAGCTTGCCGTATTCCAATCAAAATGACTACTTTCAAGATTAAATATTTCTTTTTGATATATTCCCAGTTGCATTTGTGGAACAAAATGAAGGATTGTTGTCTCCAGGTACATTGAAAAATAAGCAAATAGGCTTTCACTGAGTTTGCATCTTGACAAATCCACAATCATAGCAATCTCTGTCTCGTAGTCAGTCTACAAACAAAGAAAGGATTGAAATAAAAAAACATGTGTTCTAGGAGGAGGATGTGTGTCTTGTTTGCTGCATTTACAAAAAAAATAGAATATCTTATGTTATATTTTAAAAAAAAGATTTAAAGTATTGTAATGCATGGGTCACATTGACCCACGTGGCAGTTCCAGGTAGAACTGTTTATAACTTTATCATTTTTGCGATTCTGGCTATCAAACACCATCTGGATATTTAATTTGTATATTTAGGAAAAGTCAAAAACGGATATACACATACGATTTACAATGGAAGAGTAATTAAAATTTTAAATCCAAAATGGGCCAAATGGCGCATGGCGGTTCTAGTATTAAAATAAATGGGGTTATGCTGCCGTCATAACGAAGCGCCTATACACAACTGAAGCTATGCATTTATACACATACTATAATCGAAATGACATGAATAAATAAACATTTGAACAGAATGGGGTTCATTTACAATAGTTTACAAAGTCTAAGTGCTGGCACAAATACAGATCCTTTTCAAAATATGCAGTGCACACACCGCAGACTGTCTTTGCACATTTGGTTCTGGCACCAAATGCTCCACGGGCATATACTAGTGCAATGAAAGCGTCTAATTCCTCCAAGGGCATTAATCAGGGATCATCTTGTAGTTGTCGTGGGCTTCTGCTTCAGTGCAACGTTGTATGTGGTGAAGTATATCCATGTCAATCAATAGGCGAAAAGCACTCAATGTGCTGTCATCAATGTTGTGTTTTGCATATGCTGTGGGCCCTGGAATTTCTCTCAAAATATTATGTTCACTCCTTCCACCTGCAAGATTTATAGTGTTCCAAAAAGTGCCATCATTACCAGCCTCTTGAGTGCCAGGTTGTGCTGGTGCTACTGCTGGAGAAGCGGCTGCCTCAGGTGAAGTAGTGGCTGGATCAGGTGCAGAGGCTGATGCAGGTGAAGTGGCTGGCATCCTTGCAGGGGCTGCCACAGGATTGTTTCTTCTCCCACAGGATCTCCTCTGCCCTCGGTGTCACTGCTGCTGGAAGATTCATCTTAGCAAACCCAGTCTGCTTCAGAGCCAGATTCGACATTGTTCATCTCTGCTGCATCAGAATCATTGTTTGGTAAAATGTGCAGTAATTCTAAACACTGCTTTGCTGTCCTACATCTCTGCGATCCATTTTCAATGTGTATTGGGGTAACAATGAATTTCTTAGAAAAACGAGTGACTTATAGTAACCAGAGTGCAGACAGACAGCCTGGCGCTGTGCGCTAACAAGGCTGATTGCTGGTCTATCAGGAGGCTCATTGAAACAAGAGAAATGTCAGAAGACTGCTCACTTGAGGTATGCAGACTGATATAATCAAACGTCAATACATGGCGGCAAGTCCCGACTGATAAATACAAATAATACTGCAACATTTAATTGTTAGAATATGTTTTATATGTATCGGTCAACTTGACCGCTCCTGGTCGGAATAGGTATGACATTATTTTATCTCCCTAATTTTTGCAGCTACGCTTAACCCTTTGAGGTCCTATGTCAGACCAGGTCCGACATTACAATTTTCCCTTTCCAGTCCGATCCGACATCATCAAAAAGACGTAAAGCGTAGTATGTAGTCATTTTTTCTCCGGAAAAAGAGCCGAGAAAACCATTCAATGGCCGAGTGAGACCGATAGAAGAGAATCCGAGAGAAGCCGAAAAAAAGAAAAAAGGGGTGGATCTGAGCAATACACATAGCCCCGGCACCACAGAGATAACACGGCCATAAACAAACAAGATAGATGCTTCCGCATCCAGCACTCAAAGAATATCACTGACATTTGCAGAGCTTTTTGAGATGTTACAGTAATAAAATAATGACTTGGATAGAATTATTGAGGAGTTTGGTGATAAAACAAGTGATCGGGAGTTGATTTATCAGTATGCACGACTATGAAGAGGTATGTGAAGAATGCAGCGAACAAGGGGTGGGGCGGGAGATGCAGTACTGAGTGTCCTGTTGATATGCAGTGCCTTTTAAACCTGTTTTACTGTGAAAAAATACTTTTAAACAGTGCATCTAAAATAAACTGCATGTATGAAAATAAATTGGACCTGACGCGCCTGAGATGCGCTGAATAAATGGACCGCTAAGGGTTAAACACACGCACTGCAATTTAAATTCCAAAAATTCCAAATGACCGCCTTGGTCGTTCTAGTGTTAGCTTCCATAAAGACACTTGAGTTGATCTAGCCGGTGTTACATATCACAGGCAACTTGAATTAAGAGCACCTCCCACACTTTGGGTGGCCAGACGTCCCAATAAAATCAGGATCATCCCGATATTAGGGGCTTTGTCCTGCATCCCAATCGAGGCACTGTCGCCATTTGTCCCAATTTTTAGAATAAACGCTGAAAAACCTGGCAGAAAATGTGAAATTTTCATTTTGTCGTTAGGAAATTCCATATATGTGGCTGCTGTACTGTCTCGCGGTGCAAAAGCATACTCTACTAGTTTAGGGCATGTTGTGAGTGAGTTGTTTGCATCTATTCGGCCATCCAATCACATTAACCTGCAGTCATATGATGCGGGATGCGTCATGTGTTTTTTGTGCATGCATCTGTGCATCCGGGGCCCGCGTGTGTGTATACGTATGCTTCAGCACGGTCTTACTGGTGAAGTGTCATGATGGCTGGTGTTGTTGATTAACTAAAAAGCAAAAAAAGAAGTGCCGAATGGAGTGAGAAAAAACACCTGGCTTCAATCATATGACTGTGTTACAAAGGCATTTTGTAAATTGTGTAATAAAGAATACAGCATCAGTCATGGCGGCGAGTTGGATATAAAATTATTATTATTATTATTATTATTATTATTATTATTATTATTATTATTATTATTATTATTATTTATTAGCAGATGTCCTTATCCAGGGCAACTTATAAGTTGTTACAAAATATCACAATACAAAGTATCACATTGCAAAATATCATATTGCAGATAAGAACAGTTATAAAATACATAAAGTCAGTACATATGAGCAAATGCAAATAAGAGAAAATAAAAAATGCAGTAAATAATTACATTTGAGAGCGATTTCGACTAATAGCAGTTACACAAATAGTAAACATGTGCTTATAGAGTGAAGTCCATTCAGAGCAAGTAGTAAATACAATACATGGATAAGAACGATTTCAAATAAGAACAATTACAAAAAATGTGAATACGGTTACCATTAGTGCCATACAGTCCGTATAGTGGAGAGTTGTGAGGTTTACAGATGCTGTCTGAACAGGTGTGTCTTGAGGAGGCGCCAGGAGGTGGTCAGGGACTGAGCAACATGTGCAAAACTGCCAAACTGCAAAACAGAATACCCTCGTCTCAAACGTTTTCAGTACGCTGGATACCCAAGTTGTTGCTACAGAGCTTACCCAAGTGTATCACACAGTACTGCACCAATATTCCTATCGGTCTGTGAAGGTTGCACGAGGAATCAAAGCAATATTGCTCTGGTGAGGTGCGAAACGCAAGTTTCAGCAAGGAGTTCTACAGTTATGTCATCGGCATTAAGGATGTTATGCACATGGCCAAGTCATCCAAGAAGTACCAGACCGCTGGTGCTGACAATTAGAGGGCATACAATCTATGGTACATGGTATGTGCACGCTTTATTTTTTATTTTATTTTATTTTATAAACAAACATATATTATAACCCTAACACTAACACCCCCCCAAATGAAAATGTCCCGATGTTTCTCTTTTGCTATCTGGTCAACCTACCTGCACTTGAAAGTGTGAATCATTGCAATAAGAACCAATCAGGGTGATTCTAAACAATGTTTAAACCTAGAAAATGTCTGTAAACAATTAATCACTTAACAGTCTTAAAATAAAACATGTGATTAAATAAAAGAATCTCATAAATAGGGCCAGTATGAAAAGGCACATTTGATTTCCTTGAGGGAAAAATCAAACCCCTTGAGGACCCCTCAGAGCGGCGATATTTATATCCCCCACTATGTAGATCCTTAAAATAGACCTGACTGTATCTTACTTTGCTGTATGGCTATGGAACATTGTTTCTGTAATTTACGTGTCATTATCCACTGAGAGTGGTAGATTATAGATTCAAGTTGGAGACCCAGCTTATTTGGTACCAAATTAGATTCAACTTGGTATTTATTGCTTCTTGTCTCTAATGAGCTAGAACATTGATAATGTCTTCACAGACAGGGCTGGATCAAAATACAGAGGTGGGACAGAGCCCAGCCTCAAGCTCATCTGATAGAGTAGGTCAACAAACACAGGACTCTGTCCAATTCATGTAATTGGTCTGATCTCATTAACATCATGGTCAAATTAAAGAACAACTTGGTATGGATATATCATTGTTTGTAGTTAATGTGTATCCATTGCATACTCTGTGCACCTCATGCAATGCAATAAAGATGACTGTTTTAAGTGATGAAGAGAATGTGAGGGAGCTCCTTCTAATGGCTGATGAGTTATTAACACTGACATAAGCATAACACACATACTTACCTCTCGACTAGAGAGCTTGCTTTGAATGATGAGGTCAGCTGTTATTGTCCAGCCCTTGCCTCTCTGTTCAATTCAGTGGGCTGAGATGCCAAGTCATTACAGACTCCTGACCCCTGTGATTGAAACAGATCTCATTCAAAAAGCTATAGCATGTTTGCTGGCTTTCCAGACATGTGATTCTCTCTAAAAAGTTCTGGATCTTGGGGGATTGCGAGTGGTCGCAGTGACGAGACATATGTTGCAATTCCTCGATCATGGCTTAGTTGACGCACACTCATGTTTATGCTCAAGGACAAGCTATGATAGGAGAATATACTGGATGTCCTCCTTGTGGCTGATGAGTTAATAATACTGACATCAGCATACAACACTTATCTTATGACTAGAGAGCTTGTTCTTTAGTTAAGGCGTTTGTCTTTCTTTGAACTGTGAGGTTAGAGGTTCACGTCCGGCCCTTGTCTCTCCATTCAGTTGAATGGGTTAAGATGCCAAGACATTACAATAACATGTACGTTTGTGTACTGCATACAACAAAGGGTTAAGGTTTCCTGGTCAAGGTCCAATTTTCTGCCTCAGTATTTAGTGACAAGACCTGCTATAAGGATAATTTGCAGCTTCTGTTTTGGGCTCGCAGGCTTGCTGTATTATACAGTCCCCATTCCCAGAACCAGTAAGGGGACACAGCTGTGGTACATTAAGTCATCTCCCCAGAGGGAAAGCGATGTGGCAACTGCGGATTGGAGGAGAAACGGCTGCACTCGCTAACCAAGGGGGCGTGACTGAAGGTACAAAAAGTGGATGTGGCTAGGTGATCAAAAGGACGAGCGAAATATAACTGTGAGTGTTTTGTTTGTTTGTATCATCTAATTGTACTGTTTGTTATTTATTAGACGGCTAGCACGATCCGGAGCTGTCGCTTAAGGCCAGCACAAACCCGGACACTGCACCATTGTTCGCTGATTAAAATTGTATTTCACCTCGAGCACTACTGCACTCACTCTGGACTTGTGACCGTATCTGTGTTTTGTGTGTGTGTTTAACTGTGTCTATTACTTTGGGACTGCAACCCATTGTTTATTGAACTGTGCAATATGTTGTGTATTGCCAGCTCTCCATTTCTTTACTGTTGTCATTGCACTGCAAACCACTTTGCCACAGCTCTCCACAGGTAAGGATCATTGGTATTGACTGGGCTCATTTACCAATCCAGATGAAACAAGGGAAGAAATAGCTGTTTAGATGTGTGTTGATTGCTGTTCTCCACAGAGTCTAAGAAAAGCAGCAATCATCACAAACCCAAGAAGCTGTTTTGTCACTTGTTTCACTTGTAATGGTAAGTTAGCCCAATCAACACCAAATAACCCTTAGTGATTGTTTGCGTCTTATTTCTGTGGAGAGCTCGAACCGAATAATTGAATAATCGGTTCATGCAGGACCCATGTTGAGGTTCAATTACAGAACTAGGACTGAGCCCGAACCTGAAATTTGTATTAACAGTTGTTATGAATACTACCTTATTGAAATATTCTGATAGTGTCCAGATTTGTCATCCATATCTTCAAAAACACTTAGCCTTTCAGAAATCCTCATTGAGTAAAGAATGTATAGTATATATTTAAATATCTGCAAACATAATTTAATTATCTTTTTCCTATCCACAGTAAACTTTTAGCTTCATGTATGATTGACTTTGTTAGAAATCCATCCCACACAAACAAATACAAACACACATACACACACCAAAGAAAACGCAGTCACAGAAAGGCCTCAATTTTGCATTAATTTAATTTGAAGACAATTTAATTTTCTCACTACGCATCATTGCTCAAATCCATTTTGAATGTCAAAAGAGAAAACGTTCTGTAAATGAAAAAAAATTAAATACAATGGTATTTTGAAGCCTTTGCCATATATTTGACATCTGTTTTTCTTGATGTTGCTGGGAATTTCTGCCTGCTTGTCTTTTACAGTTAAAAGGCACATCATTTCAAGTGCAAGTCTGTAATTAAAATTAACGAGAAAAACTAATTTACAATTTCTCTGTTAGTGCCTGTTTTTCTGTTGATATGTATGTATGCTCTTTTGATGCCACTGTCAAGGTGAGAGATCATTATGCTTGGAGGTAGGGCTCCTAATTTAGCTTTCATGGAACTGGTGATCATTTACAAGGTCAGAAAAACTTGCTGTTTTAATAAAGAAAACTAACTGGAAAAGTACATCTTACAACCTGCCCTTAAAGAACTAAAAGCTCATAAATTATATTTTTTCTTTTTGTTATTCTTGAATGCAGTGCTATTTGCTATGCTTGTGAGGAACTGTTCTCAACTTACCCCATGCTGTGTCTGCATGATTTCCTGGCTGCTTGAATGGTAGGAGAATCATATTTTGTCATAAGACACCGATAGCCGTAAGTATGATTTGCTAAATTAATTTATCTGGGTTTTGTCTTATAAAACTAGCCCTAACAATGTAAAAGCTTTTTTAAAAATTAGATGAGTAAATATACAATAAAAACAGTTTATCATGAAGCCCACGCAAATTATTACAAATGTACTCCTCCCTTTAATAAACACATTGAACACAACACAAACATAACAGCAACATTCCTTTTTCGTAGATTATACAGACCACCAAAGACTACCAAACTCAGACGTCCGTGTTAGCCCACAAACATAGACGTTTTTACACTGATGATGGCATGTTGTTAAAATAGACAGAAACAGAAACATCAGTCATTCAGATCCCCTCTGTACAGCAGTGCAGATGCCGGATCTACATAATAGGAGGCATTGTGTGAACAAGAACAAGACACAAGGCCTGCGGTGTCGTATAAGGCTTTCTCAGTCGTGGGTAACAGCAAATCCTTCTGGCTTTAGCAAAGGACAGAAAACAACCAAAAAAGGAGGAACCCTGGGTGTTACAGCTAAACAATCAACAGTGATACACAGTGTGGCAGTCTGGCTCGCAGTGGTGAGGTGGATGACGTCACGGACCAGGAAGTAACTGACACCAAAACAGTGGATGGGCGGGTGAAGCTGAATGCTACGGCACTCAGCGTATTTATTAATAAACAAAAGGTTTAAACAAAACAACAAAACACAAAACAAAAGGGCACGAGGGCCAAACGAATAAACAAACAAACAAGTAAGTGTCGTGCTGGATAATCCAGCACGTTTTAGCAATTGTTTTTTAAATGTTACTCGCTCTCTCCGCTCCCCGTACTCTCCTCTGTACACCCAACCTCGAGTGCAGAGAGCTGCAGGTTTATATACTCTGGCCGAGGGATTAACTAGTAGTTAATTATCTTATTATCCCTCGGCCAGAGTCTGCACGCGTTTGGTAAGGATGCATGACTGTCAGCTAGTTAAATAATCAGTAGCTGATCAGCCATGCATCCTCACTGGGTTTTTAAATATAATAATAATAAAAGACGCGGCGCTTTTACCCGCGCCGCAAACAAAAATACAAATAATAATACATAGGGGTGGGACACTCCGCCACACACAGACTAAAGCACTGGTCAGTTACCTTATTGGTGGTGCATTACCCAAATGTTGACAAGCAGCTTACATCTCATTAGCTGTACACTCTCATCCTCATAAGCCCATTATTATTTTGTTCTTGGTCTGTTCCAGACTTTGTTTTTACTTTTCTACTTAGGGAAGCCTTCTATGTCTTGCCAAAACAATAGATCCTGGCCCCAGCTCAGCGAATCCTTATATTGGAAGTGAATGGGAGAGAGAAAAACAATATATGTACTTCCTTCAAACTTATGAAGGTATCAAACACATTTTAAGCAGAGGATCATATACTAAGTATGTGGAATAGTTTACAAAACAAAACACTAGGATTAAAACAAACAAACAAAAAAAAACTATTGTATATTAAAATCCAGATGTACAATTTGCTTAACATTGTAAACTAACAATGCATTAAAATATGATTTTTTTAAAAAAAAATTAACCCATTAAGTGCCATTGTCCTCAGACAGGTTGTAATTTCTTTGGAGCATTTTTTACTGGCATCTACCTGTTATTAAAATTTTCTCTTCAACTGTATTGTAATGATAACTTACTCTTAAGTGAAAATGTTGAACACAGTTATGCTAATGAGTGGTAAGGGAATCCTTTTCAAAGCCTTGGTTATTACTCCGTAATGACTCATTTTCACTGGTAAAAAAAACATTATGCAAGACGTGAGTTGATGGTCATACTCTCATTATTTACAATTTGTCAACTGATCAGGACTTTCCCAAGCAAAATACAAAATATGCACAAATCGGAATTGTACACACAGATTCACCCTGCTTTCAGTAGTAATGTAAAAAATGTCTTGTTTCATTTTGATAAGATTAATGTGTCACTTCTTACAGCTCTTTTGATGTCTCTTGAGTATACTCCACTATGCATTATTAAAGTTTCTCTTTTCCAAACTGTAAAAGAAAAGATGACTGTCTCCTCAGTGTATTAGAACTGATATAAAAAAAATTGCATTCGTTTACAACAAGATTACAGTTTTAAAAATATATTTTATTACTTGAGGCAGTAGGGCAGTGCAATGTTATATATTATAAGGTTGGTTTAAAATGATGAATGAAAATATCCATATAAATTCAATTTTGGAACAAACATTGCACAGTGGTCCTGATACAGTAGTGTGATAGTGAGAGAAAGGATCGATGCTGTAAATCTCCCTCCCGATTAGAAAGGGCGCTGTGTAAGGGGGAAGGTAAGCTGCCTCCTAGATCTACTACCTCGGTGGTAGCTGGAAACCAGAAGGTAACCATATTAGGAGGGGCGCGTAGCTGCAAGTACTCAGGACGATTTCATTGCAGTCGGCTGCGGGGCAGCCCTCTATTGGAGAAACCAGGCGACGCGTTAACTGCAGGGAGGAGTTTGCTGGGTACAAAGGGGAAGCAGCTACGTCAAAACCTCCCCTTGCGCTGAGGTAATGAAAGCGACCGGCCGGAGCCGATATTTGTTTTGTGTGTATTACGTGTTTTTGTTTTGTCTGTTAATAGAGGAGCCGGAGGACGGGAGGCTGTAGCCAGCGAGCCAGCACTTACCCCAGAGCACGCCCCTCATCACACAGCACTACACTGCACAGCGCACGCACCACAAGCCCCGGAGAAGAAGAGCACATTTTCGTGCACGGAGGACTGTGGTTATCGGAGTGTCTGTTTATTTTCGTTTGTTTGAGTTTGGACCCTGGCGTGTTTTGCCCCAATTCCATCGCTGGTAGTTATTTTCCAGTGTGGATTATTTTTGTACTATTTCTGTTTTTTTGATTAAAAGTTGATTATTTTGGGGAGACAACAGTCTGGACATCATTCATCTCTTGCACTGCACCATTCATCGTGTCACAAGTAGCATTAGATATGCCACCATGGTACTGCAACTAGTGTGCATGTGTTCACTGTCTTAGCATGACATTGTTACAACGGCAGTACTATTCCATCAATGGCAGCCTGATACCATTTATCTACACTTGTGCTACAGTACCATCACCCCTTAGTACAGAACCTTTGGATGGTCATTAAGCCCATTGAAGTTAGGTAGAAGGCAATCTGAGACAGGTGTCTTGAGGGCTGTTAATCCATTAATATTTCATGCAATTGGTGCAGAGAGGTAGGCAGAGGATCGTGATGACCAATGCGCAGTTCTAGTTCAATTGGATTGAGATCCAGGTTTTGTGGTGACCATAGAAAATGTCTGACACCTCATGCTTCTCAAACCATTTGTGTACAATTCTGGCATGGTGGATGGATGCATTATAGTCTTGAATCTAGTCACCGTCATCAGGGTCCAAGTGCATAATTGTTGGGTTGACTTTGATCTGCAATGATGCTTAAACTATGGATTTGTGCAGCCTTCCCAAATAATAAACCCAGGGTATACCAGGCAAACATGCCCTAGACCAGGAGGCGATGGCAAATCCAGTTGGGCCTTAATAGAGTGGTCATGCAGTGTACATAGGTTATGTAGTAAAAGCAAAACAACAGCATCTTCATCTGAAGATCATAGATTAACATGAGCAGGTGAGGTCAGTGGAAGAAGAGAGCTTTCCAGAGAATTCTCTAGAAGGTCGTGCACTTTTAGACTTGTTCCTGTATTAAAACATAGAGAATGTAAACCAAGAGGGATACAGGATGTGTAATATAACGAGGAGATGTTTTAATAGGGTATTCTTACCAATGTTAAACAATAACAGCTATTAAGGTGAATTACAATAGTGGGTTGGTTAAAAGAACAACAAGACATTAAAGTAACTTAAATAAAACTAGTACATTCCAGCACTGGTCATAATAAACAAGAATACAACAGATACTTAACCAAAACATTCTGAAAATAGCACCAAAAAAAACTAAAAACACACAAACATTTTTAAAAATTAAAAATTAGCTTGCCATCTTCACCCACTACACACACCCTATCCTCAATACACCACCTCTTTATAAAATTATCCATGTCATTCATCATGCTGTAATAAGAAAAAATAACTTTTACCCTGGTTACAACCAGAACTCTAAAAACACACAGGGCATCATCTATACCAGTGCTAGATAGTCTGTTCTTAAGGGATTTTAAAACCGAGAGCTTTGCTTGACCCAGGAGAACATTTAATTGCAATAACCACTCAAAATAATTAATTCATATAAATTTAATATGAATAATTTGGTAGGAAATCATGTGTTAGTTCATATGCAACTACTGGGACCTAAAATAAAAGTGGTCATTCAGTAACACTTTACATTAAGTGTCTCTACCTCTGTATATTTACATAGTAGTTACTTAGTAAATACATGTATATGTACACATAATTACAGTGCTATTATGAATATAGCTACTTTGCATGATATAGCTTTAAACCTAACCTTAACCCTAACTCTAAACCTAACCCTAACCCTTTTCTGAAACAATTCTGTACTTACATATATCTTGCAAAAAGATTTACATGTTAAGTACATTGAAACTGTACATAATAACATTGTAATTATGTGTAAGTACACATGTATTTACGAAGTAACTACAGTAGTCTGTCGCATATCCGCCATAGCTATTATTCCGCCATGATCAACCTCTTCAACAACGTTAGTTTATTATTGAACAGAGAAGATTAGTTCAGATATTGTAAATCCTACCAAAGTTTTTGTACACTGTGTTGTATGTGATCTGTGCTGGTAGTGTCACGTGAGCTGTTCAGTGTGTTGACATGAAAATAAATCCTCTTTGCCTGCAGGGCATATCAACTTCAACCTCCGTCTCGATCTCCTGTCTGGCACTCAGCAGTGAATGCACGCATCCACACAGTAGACGGGTTCCCTGTTACAAGCATTAATACCCTGTATCTTTCTAAACAATGGATTTAGGGGAGCTCCCTATTAAAAGCTGACTCTCAAAAGAATAATTGTGTGAATATAGTAATTGTTACAGCTGTGTATAATGGTATTTAAAACAGCATCAATTAATTCGCCTTTTTATATATCCGCCCTTACTCTGATCCCACTGCACTCTGTAATGCGATGGATTACTGTACTATGTAAATACTCATTAATTACAGACACTTGACAATCAGGATGTTTCCAAAGGTGTTTCCAGAGTGTTTCCTGCAGCAGCATACCAATAAAATACTGGAAAACGGAGTGACTAAAACCCATCCGGTACAGTCCGATACCCTTTTAGTCCCGTCTGATACCATCCAATACACTTTTAGTCCTGTGGCAATGTGCCCCACCCCTGTGTACTTATTATGTGTTGTATGTGTTGTATGTTGCGTGCGTGTGTTAATGTCGGTGTATAGTCATTGGTACACGGGATATAAACGGGTCTGTGTTTCACGTGTGATTTAAAAAGGTAGATTTGTATTTAGGCACGAGGAGGGCACAAATCACTTCACGTGCTGGTTAAATGTAATATGTGAGCACGGGGTTGCACAGAATTAATTCACGTGCTGGGATTCAAGTGAATAATTAATTAGTAATTGAATCCCAGCACAATAGTATATATATATATAGATGCACATTTCTTTCACTCGGGGTTGGGTGTTCGGTGAGTGGAGAACGAGTGTGGAGAAGGAGAAACTAAAATAGTAAAAGAACGTAAATATTGTAATCTGCTCACCGTGTTTTGTTCGTCTGTCTGTGCACTGTTTAGTACGTTTTGTTTGTCTTTTTATTTTGGCCTCAAGTGCCGTGTGCTGTGTTTTGTTGTTTCAAACCTTTTATTTTCTGTTCTGTTTATTAAATGCTGAGCGAAAGCATTCGCTCAGCTTCACCAAACCACACCTCTCTGTCTGTTAATTTCCTGCATCTGGTCTGACGCCACCCACTCCGGCCGTCTTTGTGACACGTGGTGTCCTGCGTGGGATCGACAGCGCCTAGTAAAGCGAGGATGGGAAGAAAGAGCTGCAGGAAGCAACGGAAGCAGCAGCAGCAACAACAACAGCTGCAGCACTCATCCTGCATGCCGGGCTGGGAGGAGGACAGCCACAACGGGGCAGTAGCCACCCCTCTGCCCCCACTGCCACCGGGTTCCCCACCGTCCCGGGAGATATGGGACTGGCTGATACACCCCGAGGGGAACTTCGCCAGTGACCTCCCCTGGGTTATTCACACGCTGCAGATGCGGGATGGGGAACGATGGGAGGACTGGGAGCAACAGCACAACCCGGCATCAGTTCGTGACCTCACCATGGTGGTGCTGGGGTACCTAGCTGCAGACATGGGAGGGATGCCTTCCAGTGAGCAAGAGGGAGAGGAGCAGTCGCTGCCCTCTCCAGAACCTGAGTGGGAGGAGCCTGAGCGTCCACAGCCCAAGCGGGAGGAGCCTGAGTGTCCACAGCCCAAGCGGGAGGAGCCCGAACATCCTACGCCTGAGTGGGGGGAGCCCGAACATCCACAGCCCAAAAGGGAGGAGTCGGTGCGTCCACAGCCCAAAAGGGAGGAGGTCGGGGATGATGGCTGGGAGGTTTTTTTAAAGAACCTCGCGGCAGAGTTATGCCCTGGCTGTGGGGCTTATGGGCACACGTTAGCCATATGCCCCACCCAGTATGAAGAGGAGGAACTAGCGCCAAGACGGGGGGACCTCGAGCGTCCAGCGCCCAGACGGGGGGACCGCGAGCATCCAGCGCCCAGACGGGGGGACCGCGGGAATCCGAAGCCTGAGAGGCAGCTGTTCCCACCTCCACCAGCAGAGCAAGAATGCCTGCTGGTTTCCCCAGCACTACCAGCAGAGGAAGAATACCTGCTGGTTTCCCCATCACAACCAGCAGAGGAAGAATGCCTGCTGGTTTCCCCAGCACAACCAGCAGAGGAAGAATGCCTGCTGGTTTTCCCTTCCGAGGCAGAGCCGCACCAGTCCCCTGCAACAGGGGCAGAGCCACACCAGTCCCCTGCAAGAGAGGCAGAGCCGCACCAGTCCCCTGCAAGAGAGGCAGAGCCGCACCAGTACCCTGCAAGAGAGGCAGAGCAGCACCAGTCCCCTGCAAAAGGGGGAGACTACACGCTGCTCTCACCTCCATCGCCAGGAGACTACACGCTGCTCCCACCTCCATCGCCAGGAGACTACACGCTGCTCCCACCTTTGTCGCCAGGAGACTACACGCTGCTCCCACCTTCACCGGCAGGAGCAGAGCAGCAGGAGCTGCCTCTACCTCCGCCACCTTCACCGGCAGGAGCAGAGCAGCAGGAGCTGCCTCTGCCTCCGCCACCTCCACCGCCAGGAGCAGAGCAGCAGGAGCTGCCTCTGCCTCCATCACCATCAGTGGGAGAGGAGCAGGAGCTGCCTATCCCTTCACCAGAAGGACCAGGACTAGATGCTGGCGGTCCTCAGCAGCCCTTGCATAGGCTGCTGAGGGAAGCACGGGGAAGAACCGCCCGGCCGCAGAGGTCGAGAAGAGGGCCAACACCCGCACCTCAGCTTGTCCTGACTCCCTGCCTCGCTTCGCCCAAGGATGCCTGCCTCGCTTCGCCCAAGGATGCCTGCCACGCTTCGCCCAAGGTTGCTTGCTCCGCATCGCCTGGGGTTGCCAGCCGCTCTGCATCACCTGGGGTTGCCAGCCGCTCCGCATCGCCTGGGGTTGCCAGCCGCTCCGCATCGCCTGGGGTTGCCAGCCACTCCGCATCGCCTGGGGCTGCCAGTTGCTCCGCATCGCAGCAGGAAGTACTATGGCCGGAACCCCACCAAGGGGAGCTGCCGGCCACGAAGAAGGTGGGGGAGGTCAGGAGGCCTGCTCCCACTGCAGCAGTTTCGCTGCCGGAGATCGTGGGGGAGGTCAGGAGACCTGCTCCCACTGCAGCAGTTTCGCTGCCGGAGATCGTGGGGGAGGTCCGGAGACCTGCTCCCACTGCAGCAGTTTCGCTGCCGGAGATCGTGGGGGAGGTCCGGAGACCTGCTCCCACTGCAGCAGTTTTGCTGCCGGAGATCGTGGGGGAGGTCCGGAGACCTGCTGCCACTGCAGCTTCTTCGCTGCCGGAAGTACTGTGGTCGGAGCCCCACCAAGGGGAGCTACCGGCTACGAAGAAAGGGGGAGAGGTCAGGAGACCAGCATCCCCCGCAGCAATTTCGCTGCAGGCGTGGACTAGCAGGCTGTCAGCCGTGCCACTACCGGCAGGGGTGCTGACAGCATGGCCAGCCATGGGCCCCCTGAAGCCTCCCTTCCCAGCCCGAGACTTTGTTCTGGACTGCTCGATTTTTAAGGGGGGAGGTGGCCGTTGAGGCCATGTGTGCTTTGCACGGGGGGGGGGGGGGGGGGGGTATATGTGGCAATGTGCCCCGCCCGTGTACTTATTATGTGTTGTATGTGTTGTATGTTGCGTGCGTGTGTTAATGTCGGTGTATAGTCATTGGTACACGGGATATAAACGGGTCTGTTTCACATGTGATTTAAAAAGGTAGATTTGTATTTAGGCACGAGGAGGGCACAAATCACTTCACGTGCTAGTTAAATGTAATATGTGAGCACGGGGTTGCACAGAATTAATTCACGTGCTGGGATTCAAGTGAATAATTAATTAGTAATTGAATCCCAGCACAATAGTATATATAGATGCACATTTCTTTTACTCGGGGTTGGGTGTTCGGTGAGTGGAGAACGAGTGTGGAGAAGGAGAAACTAAAATAATAAAAGAACGTAAATATTGTAATCTGCTCACCGTGTTTTGTTCGTCTGTCTGTGCACTGTTTAGTACGTTTTGTTTGTCTTTTTATTTTGGCCTCAAGTGCCGTGTGCTGTGTTTTGTTGTTTCAAACCTTTTATTTTCTGTTCTGTTTATTAAATGCTGAGCGAAAGCATTCGCTCAGCTTCACCAAACCACACCTCTCTGTCTGTTTATTTCCTGCATCTGGTCTGACGCCACCCACTCCGGCCGTCTTTGTGACAGTCCCTTCTCATCCCTTTCCTACTGATTGATCTAGTTTAAACTCGGTAGAGACTAGAGAATAAGTATATATGCCCTCTTTTAATCATGTATTTTATTTTTAAGATTTAGTAGGCAACTTGTATCTGTTCTTCCGTTTATTCTATTCATGTCTTTACTGTCAGTATATCAGTGTGTGTGTGTGTGTGTGTCTCAGGATCTTTTATACCAGGTGCTCAGCTTCTTCAAATTATCCTATTAATGGGGGCTGGGGAAGAGGAGAGCTAAGTGCCAGTGCAATCAATGCTTAGAATCTACAAAACTTTTGTAACAAAAGTAATGTGCAAAAATAAACGTGATTTATACATAGTGTAAAATCAAAAAGACAAACAGTAAATCAAAAGTGAAAAATCAAATAGTGAATCAACTACAAACCATCGTTAATAAAACATGCCTAATTAAACTGACGTGAGCAACCCCGTTAGATATATAAAGATTATTTTTGATAAAATTGTGCAAATGCTATATATTGTTGCCTATTGAAAATGTTGTATTATATATATATTATTATTATTTATTTCTTAGCAGACACCCTTATCCAGGGCGACTTACAATCGTAAGCAAAAACATTTCAAGCGTTACAATACAAGTAATACAATAAGAGCAAGAGTAATACAATAACTTTTGTTCAAGTAAAGTACAAGTTTGACAAACCACAATTCAATAATACAGCAGGTAATAGTGATAGTTACATCAGGATATGATTAAATAGTGATAGTTACATCAGGATGTGATTAAATACAAAGTACTACAGGTTAAAAACTTGGCAGATTACAGTATTCTGAAGTACAGGATTAAATGCAGTAAAATAGGGGCTGATAAGAGCAAAATAAAGCACATTTACATGAAGGGTGATAGTGTCCCAGGATACAAACAGAGGAGTTCTACAGGTGCTCTTTGAAGAGGTGAGTCTTAAGGAGGCGCCGGAATGTGGTCAGGGACTGGGCAGTCCTGACATCTGTAGGAAGGTCATTCCACCACTGCGGAGCAAGGGTGGAGAAGGAGCGGGCTTTGGAGGCAGGGGAGCGTAGCGGTGGTAGAGCTAGTCTTCTAGTGCAGGCGGAGCGGAGAGGTCGAGTGGGGGTGTAGGGAGAGATGAGGGTCTGGAGGTAGCTGGGTGCAGACTGGTCAAGGCATCTGTAGGCTAGTACAAGAGTCTTGAACTGGATGTGAGCGGTGATCGGGAGCCAGTGGAGCGAGCGGAGTAGTGGAGTAGCGTGGGCGAAGCGAGGCAGAGAGAACACCAGGCGGGCAGCAGAGTTCTGGATGAGCTGGAGCGGACGGGTGGCGGACGCAGGGAGGCCAGCCAGGAGGGAGTTGCAGTAGTCTAGGCGGGAGAGTACCAGGGCCTGGACCAGGAGCTGGGTAGCATAGTTGGTGAGGAAGGGTCGGATTCTTCGGATGTTGCTCAGGAAGAATCGGCAGATGCGTGACAGAGTGGAGATGTGCTGGGAATAAGAGAGGCAGGGGTCCAGGGTGACTCCAAGGTTCTTAGCTGAGGAAGAGGGAGAGAGTGTGGTAGATTCCAGAGGAACAGAGATGGAGAGATCAGAGGAGGGGGAGGAGGAGGGAAAGAAAAGGAGGTCAGATTTAGAGAGGTTGAGTTTGAGGTGATGAGAGTGCATCCAGGAGGAAATAGCAGACAGACAGGTAGAAATACGAGAGGAGATAGTGGAGTCAGAGGTGGGGAAGGAGAGGAAAATCTGAGCATCATCAGCATAGAAATGGTATGAGAAACCATAGGATGCGATGAGGGGGCCCAGGGAGCGGGTGTAGAGAGAGAACAGGAGAGGACCCAAGACTGACCCTTGGGGGACTCCAGTTAAGAGAGGGTGAGGTGTGGAGGTTGCTCCACGCCAGGTTACCTGGTAAGTGCGGTTGGAGAGGTAGGAGGAGAACCAGGCCAGAGCAGTGCCAGAGATCCTCAGGTCAGCGAGAGATGATAGTAGAATAGAGTGATCAACAGTGTCAAAGGCAGCAGAGAGGTCGAGGAGAATTAGGACAGAGGAGAGAGAGGCAGCTCGGGCACATTCAAGTGAGTTGGTGACAGACAGGAGGGCGGTTTCAGTGGAGTGAGCAGAGCGGAAGCCAGATTGGAGAGGGTCAAGCAGAGAGTGGTTGGACAGGAAAGCAGAGAGCTGGCGGTGTACAGTCCGCTCGAGGGTTTTGGAGAGGAAGGGTAGGAGGGAGACAGGACGGTAGCTCTGGAGGGAGGTGGGGTCGAGGGTAGGTTTTTTGAGGAGGGGAGTGATCGAGGCTTTTTTGAAGGCAGAGGGGAAGATACCAGAAAGTAGAGAGGTGTTGAGGAGGGAGGAGATGATGGGGAGTAGAGCAGGAGCAGCAGCTTGAAAGAGGTGAGTGGGGAGGGGGTCCAAGGCACACGTGGTGGGTTTGTGACCCTGGAGCAGGGAGGAGAGGTCAGAGTCTGAGAGGGGCAAGAAGGTGGAGAAGGAGGGTGAGGTGTTAAAGAGTTTGCGGATATCTGAAATTTTAGAAGAGAAGAAGGAGGCAAAGTCATCAGGGGAGATAGAGGAGGGAGGAGGAGGGGGGGAGGGTTTAGGAGGGAGGAGAAGGTAGAGAATAGTTTACGTGGGTTGTTAGTGGAGGCTTGGATTACAGATTGGAAATAAGCACATTTAGCAGAGGAGAGAGTAGAGGAGAAGGAGGAGAGGAGAGTGCGGTAAAGGTCTAGGGCAGCAAGGAGTTTGGTTCTCTTCCATTTCTTTTCAGCAGATCGCAGTGTGATTCTTGCCGAGCGGAGCGCAGAGGAGAGCCAGGGATGGGGATGGGAGGGGCGAGCAGGACGGGAGGTGAGGGGACAGAGGGAGTCGAGGGAGGAGGTGAGTGAGAAGAGGGTGGAGGTAGCAGAGTCTACGGAGAGTTGTGAGAAGGAGTCGATAGGAGGGAGGTGAGAGAGAGCAGTGGAGGCAAAGACAGAGGGGGAGAGAGAGCGGAGGTTACGGCGAGAGGTGACAGTGGGGGTAGGAGGAGCAGGGAGAGGGGGGAGAGACAGAGAAAAAGAGATGAAATAGTGATCAGAGAGGTCCAGGGGGGTGACAGAGAGGGTGGAGGGGCAGCAGGCCCTGGAGAAGGTGAGGTCCAGTTGACGGCCAGCTTTGTGGGTAGGAGGGGACGGAGAGAGACAGAAGTCGAAGGAGTGCAGGAGAGGGAGGAATCCAGCAGAGTGGCTGGGGTTGGAGAGATGGATGTTGAAGTCACCCAACAGGACAGTCGAGGTAGACAGGGAGGGGAGGGAGGAGAGTAGATAGTCGACTTCATCCAGAAAGTGAGTGAGAGGCCCAGGGGGGCGGTACAGAGCAATGAGCAGGAGTTGACAGGGAAAGGTTAGTTGGACTGCATGAAATTCAAAGGTACTGACAGAGAGTGAGATGAGATCGGAGGGGACAGAAAAGAGTAAGGAGGGAGAGAGGAGTAGACCCGTCCCACCTCCCCGTCCAGTGAGACACGGGGTATGGGACAGGACGTAGAGAGAGGACAGGGCAGCAGGAGTAACAGTGTTATCAGGGGACAGCCAGGTTTCAGTGAGAGCAAGGAAATCGAGCGAGAGGTGGGAGGCAAAGGCAGAGATGAAATCAGCTTTGTTAGCAGAAGAGTGACAGTTCCAGAGTGCACCAGAGAGTGTGCGGGAGGGGGGGAGAGGCAGAGAAATGAGGTTAGAGGGGTTGGAGGAGCAGTAGCGGAGGGAGGGCAGAGGACGAGGACGGGAGGACAGAACAGGGATGTGAGAGACAGTCATAGCAGGACAAAAGGCACAGTGGGAGCAGTAGGGTGGAGGGTACAGACCTGACTAGTAGATAGCTTCTTCTAGAGCCCCGTTAGGTTTGGATCTATTGGAACAGCGTCTCAGTGCAGGCCTCCCCTCGCTGGACTCCCACAGCTAGACTCCCGGCTCTTTTGTTGAGGCTCTTCTGTTGGCTGGCGCTTCTGGCTGGCGCTAAAATAGGCTGCTTAATATAATATAATAAAATATAATAAAATAGGCTGCTTAATATGAATAATAAATAACAGAGATGTATATTTACAGATTAATTAATTATTATGTAAACAGATAAGTAGGTTCATCTAACTCTCATTCAGAACCATGAACAGCTCATGTTCACAACGTTGCTACTTCTGGCACTGCAAAAACTAGGCTATGTAAAATATATCAAATAATCTTTAAATATACATCTGTATCTGTAAGAAGCAATTTATTATTAACATGTATTGGATGGTACCGGGCGGGACTAAAAGTGTTTTGGACGGTTTCGGACAGGTCTAAAAGTGTACCGGACTGTACCGGACGGTATCAGGAGGTACCGGACGGGTTTTAGTCACACCCCTGGAAAACAATGCGTCATTGCTTGCGGTGTAAAACAAATATTGACTACTGACCTGAGTTGTACTTAATATATTCCAGTTCTAAAATGGAGACTAGATATTGTGCTAAAAAAATATATAAAACAAAGAAGGAACGGTAAGGCAATTGGCAGTAGCAGTCATCCAAAATAGTGCCTTGCTACCCGACCTGAGCCCGACGAGACCGGACGGTTAGTGTTGGGTTCGGGGTTGGGTTGGGTCAGTGTGTTATCAGTGAGTGGATTATGGTGTTTTTAATTTGAAGTGAGTATTTTGTTTTTTTCTGTGTGCAAGTGCTTCCTAAAACTCCCTTCCTGCCTCCTTTTTTTGCCTATCTAAAGGAATCTTGCCTGAGTGAACCGCTGCCGTGAGTGGCAAAGACTTCTAGTGTGCATGTCAGGTAACCAAAAATGTGTAGGAAGGAGAGATTCTCTACATTAAAAATATTGAGGTTGATTGAGTAATTTATATATATATATATATATATATAATTACATCAACAGGAGAATGTGTAGCAGTGGAACATTCCGTTGCTGGAAAGGGTACATCTAAATCAATTGTTAAGAATTATGACATTGTTGTATTCAGCAATAATAAAAGTCCATGTGACTTTGTACATGCAAATCTTGCAAAATATTATTGAAATATGACAGCAAAAAGACGGGAAATTCATCTCTGCAATGGCACACTGAAAGGGGATGTATTCGTCCTGTAGCTTGGCCAAGAAAGTCGTACATGACTTCCGTTGTCCAAAATGATTATGCGAATTTGCAGGAGCATCTTAATGTGTGGCTATGGTAACAAAGTTTTGAAAAAAGCCTGTTGTTGTCTTCTTTTAAATCATGCAGTGTTGGATTATTAGGAAGTTAAGTAAATGCGATTTGATTAATTGAGAGTGATTTTTTTCTTTATTTATTTACGTTTTAACTGGAAATCGGGATTAGACTACAAAGAAGGTTTCAATAGAGTATGTTTGGAATTATGATATTTGTGGAGGTGGTTGGTTTTAAAGACACATGTTCTAGCAAACCTGCTTTTTAAATGTAAATTATATATATATATATATATATATATATATATATATATATATGGAAATACTCTTGGTTAATGTTTGCAAGCTTTGCTTACAGGTTGCATATCTTTGGTGACCTGAGAAGGGAAATCCCCACCCCTTCAAACCTTCTTTCCTGTCATTCACCAACCAGCTGCTTACCTTATTGATTGACAAGCTTTACATCCAGTAACATGATCACAAAAACTCAGCTGAGGTGAATTGACCTAGGAACTGAAGCAGTAACAGACTCCCTGCAAACTATAGCATCATGTAACCAATGTAGCACCAGATATCATTTATAAAAAACAATCGAGAAAGGAAGTGTATGTCAGGTTAGATTTATGAAATTATTATGTTAGCTCAAACCACTTTAAAGCTCTATGATTTTGTGCAAATGTTCTGTTGTTGGCCTCTTCTAATGATTAGAACATCCCTGAATCTCAAAAAACATAGTTCATTAAAAGTGTGCCTTTGGGTGCTAAGATAATGGAAACCAAGCTATTTAACACTGAATACGAGTCTGATTGGTGTACTTTAGTCTGTAAACCATCAGAGAACCCACTAAGTAAAACAAACAACGTAATTAGTATGTGTTTGCATGCAAGCCATTTGGATATAATGTAAAGGCTAATTTATTTATATATATATATATATATATATATATATATATATATATTATATATATATATATATATATATATATATATATATATATATATATATATATATATATATATATATATATATATATATATATAAAACAATTGTCAATGTAAAAAACAAGTTAGAAAAACGCAACAGCCGTTTAAAGGGGTGATATCGAACACAAAAGTCCAAGTTAGGAGAAGCAATTAGGCCAGTCTTGTCAAGCATCAAGCAAATAGGCACAAATGGAAAGGTGCTGGGGCCCAAGATTCACACAATTCTTGCTTCTAACTTGGCGCCTTTTTTTTTAGGCTACCTATTCAACATAGATACATAAAGAACAAATAAGAAGCTGAGCGATTGACATATGTAGCAAGTGTACCCGCTGTTCTGCCCCAGTAAACCACGTTGGGCCGGGCTTAATACAGGTGTAGCTTGCAGAGGGGGTGCCCCTCGCTGGGTACCTGCAGAGAAATCAGCAATCCAACATGATTTAACCCGTTAAATGCAAAGCTACATATTCAACGTAGATACATAAAGAGTGAATCAGAAGCTGAGCAATTCGCATATGTGGCATATTTACCCGCTGTTCTTCCCCAGTAAACCACGTTGGGCCGGGGTAACTACAAGTGGGGCTTTTAGAGAGGTTGCCCCTTGTCAGGTACCGGCAGAGAAATCAGCGGCCCAACATGATTTAACCCATTAAATGCAAGGCTACTTATTCAAATAGATACATAAAGAGCGAATAAGAAGCTGAGCGATTGGCATATGTAACAAGTGTACCCGCTGTTCTGCCCCAGTAAACCACGTTGGGCCGGGCTAAATACAGGTTTAGCTTGCAGAGGGTTACCCCTTGTCAGGTACCGGCAGAGAAATCGGCTGCCAAAAGTGATTTAACCCTTTAAATGCAAGGCTTTTTCCAGCGAAGAAGCTGTGCAATTGCCATATGTGGTATGTTTGCCCTCTGTTCTGCCCCAGTAAACCACGTTGGGCCAGGCTAAATACAAGTGGGCCTTGTAGGAGGGTTGCCCCTCTTCAGGTACCTGCAGAGAAATCGGTGTCCCAAAGTGATTTAACCCTTTAAATGCAAGGTTACTTCAACATAGACAAATACATTTATGCACTTAAAAGCTTGCGAATAAGAAGCTGGCGAATAAGCCAACTTCAGCCTTGTGTGTTACAGTGTAAATGTATGAAGAGAAGACAGACGTAGCCATAATACAGTCAAATTTAATGTCACTTCTGTTAATGTCACACACTGCTTATTCTCATCAATTTGAAATGTCCTGGCCCGAATATAATGCATGCTGTGACTTTGATGTTTTGTTTTTAAAATGTATCAATGATCAATGCATTGCTGAGTTTGTTGCGCTCACGTATCAGGTGGTGTATGGAATGATCGAAATGCAATTAAAACAGCGGGTGGAGCCGTGAAATAAATATATTTATAACTTCTCTTATGCAATTATTTCAATAGCAATTAATACCCTTTGCGGTCCACTTAAATAAATTAAAAGTAAATCCTCTCATGTTTGCTGTTTAATCTACTATTTGTTAATAATACAAGTAAAACTTCAAAGAAAAGTTTGAAGTATCTGGTATTGCCAGGTAGTCTCCCATCCAAGTACCAACCAAACACGCACATTATTATTATTATTTTAGCAGACACACTTATCCAGGCCAACTTACAATTGTGACATACAATTACCCATTTATACAGTCGGGTCCAATCTAGATAAAGCAGCAATGTGTCCCCCACATATGATTGAACCGAATCAAGAACAAAGTGCTCTAACCGCTACTCCACAGATGCTGCAAGCGACGGATCACTAGTGTCTCGTTGTATAAGGCCATGGAAAATTCACGATTTTACGTATTTCACTGCCTACCGTGAAAAATGTAAATACTGGTGATTTCTGGCTGAAGTATGAAATCAGATTCCGAAACATGGTAAAAATTGCACACTGTTTTTTGTCAATTCCACCAAACTCTGTGGATGCAGCATGAGCAGTTTCTGCATATGGACAGGTTTTTACACAACAAAGACAAACCACGAGTGTTGAAACTGCAACAAGATGCACGATTCTTATTATTGTTATTTATTTTAGTACAGCAGTGGTGTCCCCCCACCTGGGATTGAACCCACAACTCTCCAATGAAGAGGCCACTGCCTTAACCACTACTCCACACTGCTGCCCATGCTGGCCTTCAACAAATAACTAGGGGCCAGATTGTGTGTGTGTGTGTGTGTGTGAGAGAGAGAGAGTGTGTCCGCGCCCGCGTGTGTCTGTCTGTGTGTGTGATTGCGTGAGTGTGTGAGAGCATGCTTGCGTCATATATAATTTAGTGTGTGTAAAGAAAAACGGTTTTGTCACTTGCACTAAACCCTGTTTTTAACATTTTGTTTTTCAAAGTCAGCATAACACTATACAACACAGTCCGTTTAATTACTATATACAAGTTTTAAATGTTTACAAAACTCGACAATGTTGCCAAATTTGTCATTCAAACTTGTTTAGTTGTAATCAGTTTTGTCTGCTTGTTACTTTTTTCAGCCAACACATTTAAATGTCCCTTGTTTGTTACATTTTAAAAGTTTTAGACGTAACAATGTAAATGTTGACTCTGTAGCTACCATTAGATGTTTCAACCTCGGTGACTTTCTTTGATGCGCTATTAATTTTAGGCAACTTGCAATTTATTTATTTTTATTTTTTTACATGAAAATTGTACTTTTTATATAGGTATATAAATGTCAATTGCTGTGCATAAACGCATCAGCCAAATCAATTAATATGACATGTAGTTTTCTAGCTTGCTATTTATTAATTTATTTATACATTTATAATATAAACATGTATTCATTTCTACATGTATTTATTTACAAATATTTATTTCTAAATGTATTTATTCCTCTATGCATTTATTTAAATCATTTATTTATTTCTACCAAATAAATAATTATTTTATTTTTAATTAAACGAGGAACTACAATTTATCAGAGATCAGATATTTAGACAAGGAAGCATGTGCCACTCTTGTGTGCAATTGCATTCTATGGTATCTACCCTAAACAAACAGGCAACTAGAAATTTTCAGGCAGGAAATCGAAGCTGGTCAGGCATGGACGTAAGCTTAAAAAATGAATGCATTTCAACAACTTCACAGTGGCGCAGAACGTCATGTTGCAAGTTCAAACCACTGTATTTTTTTTTTTCCTCCCCCACTGCGATATGTGCTGTTTTAAAACATAAATCATTTATTTAATATAAATGGTGTGGATATCAAACTACTTGCACTCCCTGGTATGTTTTGACGTTGAGCAACATGGGGAATCACATGATTGGTAGCTGTCCAGTTATTTAGCTTTTCTGTTTGAATAGTCGCTACACACCCTTAAAAAGTAGACGGAAGAGGAAGAAGAAGGATAATAACAATTTTACCTTAGTTTGACTACTTATATCTCATTGTGTATAAGAGGTATGTATGTTTTTTTCACATTTGAGGTAAGAAAGTTTCAGACTTTTGATACTGGTACAGATAGTGATTCTAAGTGATTTAGTTTTGCCGCTGCAACATGGTAAAAACAGCTAAACTCTTTGAGGTGTATAGAGACTCTCGGTAGTTTCAAACAAGTTTTTCTAACTTACGAGGAACTACCGTTCCTCTCAATATTGTGAACCGGCCGGCACTCACGGTCGTTCGTTGCCCCTTTAAGAATAGACCCGGACACAGGAATGGAGTTTTCTTTTCAAGCGCGGTTGCGCTATTTTTTAAATTTAACAAACACAAAATAAACACCTAGCTCTATACGAGCACTAACACAGGAACCTAACTAACACAGCACAGCTAGGCCGTTTACCAACACAAAATAAACACTTAGCTCTATATGAGCACTAACTAGACACACAGGAACCTAACTAACACATGACAGCTAGGCCGTTTACCAACACAAAATAAACACTTGGCTCTATATGAGCAATAACTAGACACACAGGAACCTAACTAACACATGACAGCTAGGCCGTTTACCTGGAACACCAAAAAGCTTCACCCAAACCACACAGGTTTAAACTGCACACTCTTTCCTCTTGACTGCTCGGAAGCAGAGCACCTCTTCTGCGTCCTTCTTCTCAACAACCTTGAGCAAACTAACTGCTTCTGTTTTATACCCTCCACCTGGCTCTAATTTAATAATAACCAGGTGCAGGGGATAATTAAACAATAAAACAATTAACAAATTTAATCAAACAATAAACAACTAAACTAAACATGTTTTCTGCAGGGAGGATTTACCCCCCTCCCTGCTGTCTTACAAATATATATATATATATATATATTCTAAAAATTGTGGGACAGCAATGGAGCACTCAGCAGGTTTTACGGAACACAATGGCTCCCCCATGCATTTGACCCTAATCCTGCAAAAAGAGAGAGAGAGAGAGAGAGAGAGAGAGAGAGCGCAGAGAACATAAAGAAGGGAACAGAAAAGAATAGGCAAGAAGGATAATGGAAACTGAGAGCAGAGAGGAATGTACTTCATTAAAAAAAGAAAATACATTATTGAAATAAAATAAACACAGTTCACAATAAAGGGCACAATAAAACACCCAGAGCAATATTTGTGAAATATATCTAGCCTGGGGGTGATGTGTGCATATTGGAATCAATTGTACTAGGAGAATGAATGGGCCATGAAGTTACAAAGAATGGTACTGTAGTGTGGTAGGAAATATGTGGGACCAGGGAAAAGCAGAGCTGGCAATTCTCTCATGAAATACTGGTAGTATTTGTACATCAGTCAGTCAGTGTGTTAATGGATGATCAGTAGGGGGGGTGGAAGTGTGAAAAGGTGTGAAAGGTGGTTCTGGGTGGAAAGGATTTTCCATATAAAAAGTAATAAAGAACAAAGGCAGAGAAGAAAGATGTGGTAATAGAAAAGAGTAAAAGAAAATTCAATAATTTAGGAAAGATCTTTTGGTAAAATGGTGTAACTTTTGTTTGTGATTTGTCAGTTCTCCTAGTAAGTCAAGGAACAGAAATAGATGCATGCTGTCTAAATGAGGACTCGTACTGTGAGAAATACTGTCATGAAACCAGAAAGTCTGAAAGTGAAGTTATCAGTATCATATCTGTGCTGAGAACATCTGGTGGAAACTGAATTTTCTGTTTCTAGAATTACTGCACATTTGGAACAGTATATAATATACTAACTGTTTGTAGTTTGGCTGTCATATTGATTTAAGAAGACAGTTTCCAAAACGTTGTCTGCTCAGTCTAGAAAACTTTACCAACTTCAAATAAAAGAAGTGTGTGAGCATGTCGTCTTATGAGAGGTAAGGAATTCCTCTATAAAGTCTTGGCTGTTCACAATGTACACTGTATTAAGGGAAACAAACAAACCTAGCAAAACAAGATAGCACTTTAGATTACAGGGCATATATAACCATGCAATAACTACAGTAGGTAACTATAAATGATTCTTCCTCTTTCATGGTATTTACTGATGTAATGCTTATGTAATTACATGAACATGGCCTGTCCAAAGTGTTACCACATCAGGTAACAACATGTTGCTCTAAAGGCCATGTCCATGTAATTACACAGTTGCAGTTACTGTGTAAGACCAGGAACCATTGGTAGTTATCAAGTTATTACAATGCAATTACATATCTAGTAATACATTAATAATAGGACTGTGTAGTCAATAATAATTGTACGCAAGTGCAAAGGCTAATTTTCTGAGAGGAATAATACAACTGTTCATAAATAGTACAAAATAAATGCCCATTTCTCTAAGGGAAATCCATCATATCTCTATTTTAACAGTGCTTTCAATAATGTTTATTTTATGAAAGTAGATATTATTTACTTCAAATCAATAAAAACAAAACCTTTCTAATAGATTGAAAATGTTTACAGCCCACAGCCATTTTAAATGAGAAATCTAATGGGATACATCCAAATCTGATTCAAGATCTTTTTGCAGGGCTAACCATTGTGAGGAAATAAAACATTGTGCAAAACAGCAGGTAATTAGGCCTTTGCATAATTGGAGTTATAATGTGAATACCTTCAGGGAGTAATATGTTAAGTCATGTTTTTGTATAGCTGTGAGAAAACGCAGTTCTGGATTCAAACCAAAAAACATTGCGGCTGGGTTAGGACCAATGCAAGTGTATATGAGGGCCATGGGGTTCCCTAGCCAGCCATTTGCACACCACTGCTCTATTGATAGATACCCCAGATGAGTACTTTCTTTATCTCTGTATTATCATAATGTGTTGCACGACACAACAGTGCATCATAACCATAGTAGCAATGTTATGGTTAAAGTATAAAGGCCAAGTGGGAGCACTAGGGTGTAACAATTGGATAAGCAATTGGTAGAATGGTACCACATTGGTATGCGTTTTCATCTTGATCCATCGTATTGTAATGCTGTTGATTGATAATGGTTCTGCCAGCTTCTTCGCTGGTCGTTTTCATACATATTGCAGGCCTTCTAAAGGATGTGCACCTCAAACAGAACTGTGTGTCACAAACTGCAGAAATGCTGCATTTGAAGAAGAAATATAATGGTCGACCTGATTGTGTCATTCTTCAACCAATTTAACACTCTAAAAATGGGTTTGATTAATAAGCTAGCATTAGTCACACCTTGGGCCGGGTATTTCCAGCAGTCAACAACCTGTATTTTTCCAGTTCGATTGTTAAACATACAGTGGGTTTATGCTGTTTTATGTGTGTGTTGATAGGCCTGTTCTGGTACGTAAAAAAATAAATGATTAAGCAAGCAGTATTTGAATGTTAATGGGAATATTAGTATGCAATGGCTTGATACGTTTAACCCTATTGCACTCCTGAATTTCTTTGAATTATGAGTGAGTTTTATTAGTTATAAATTACAAATATATCTACCTCAAGTGTTAAAAGTAAAAGTTAGCAAGTGTGAGGGCAGATACAGTATTATAATAAATAATATATTGAATTGGTGTGCAGCCATGTGCAACTAGCAACTCAACCCAACTCAACCCAAAGGACAGGAACAAAAGGCATGGAGTTTTTGACTGCAAATACATATTCATATTCTTAATCTTAACTTGATTTGCAGGGGTTCTGGTTTTAATGAACACTGGAGATTATGTTTTGTTCACTTTGTGGTGCAGTTTACTGTGCTTTGTTGCAATAGCACAGGCACAGCACGCATTTGGGCTATAATTTGATTTGAGTACCAGTAGATCTCTGCATGCCTCATCTTAGTAGAGAGAGTCACATAACGTTAAAAAAGTCAATACATAAACACTGAAAAACAGACACTCTCCGTGTTATTATCTATTGGGTAGAATGGTTCCATTATAATTTCATATATTAAAATACCGATGGCATCTCAATAGTATGAACTAAAACACAAAGCAATCCATTACAGTTTTTAGAAATACTAAAAGAAATAAATCATCAAGACTTTTAGTCGAAACATTTGTCATTGAATGTTTTAAGGTTGATGAAATCCATTACAGTATCTTGGTACCATCACATATCCCAGCAGTCCCTATATGGTCGGGACTGTCCCGTCAACAATTGTCAACAATTTTAGATTAAACAGACAACAACCTTTAAGGCGATTTGTAGCATCTTATCAGTCAGCCTAGATTCCTGTACACTTCAGTCACCCTAAACAGCTGCTGTTGTTGATTGTTGCTCTTGTGGAAAGATACAAGGAACACTAATGGAGGGATTTGTCAAAATGTTTGACTGTACGACCTTTATCACAGGCTACCTGAGCATTTAACATTATGAAACAAGGACAAATGGTTGATATTTTAAATTAGGGATGTAGTAGCTGATATAAACTCACTCTCAGTCAATTGGGACCAAAGTGAAATCAAGCAGAACCCTCCCCCCGTTTTATGATCATTTTCTTGTTTCCTATGAACACGATTTGAAAGACAAATAACTTCATGCAGATGTTTCAAATTGTTGTATTATCCAGTGTGTCATTTTCTAAATATAAAAATGTAATAGATGATTTCTGAGTTGTTCACAAAACTACAGTTAAGCAAACTGTACAGTAAAAGTATTTTAGACTGAACTCTGCTTATTACATTAAAGCCAAACAATTCTGATCTTCAACCGAGAACAGTTTTGGGGTCAGCACAGGCTGACAGACATAAACGTCCAGATAACTACTTCCAGTGTACAGGAGTTCAGAATTCTTTCGTGTTAAAACAAATGTGCAAGTGTATTCATAAATTCTCACTATGTTAATTGTTATTTAAAAGTATTGCTTTGGTTACTGTATTGTGGATGTGTATATTTTATTTTAAATCACGGGGAACACACGGACTACATTCTTTTTTATCAGATCTTTTTTTTTTTTATTGATGAAAATGAGCATCCCTGGTCTTCACTATTACATTTAAATCTAAACATACTTTTGTTCACAAATCAAATTTTACAATGTGAAATCAACATTGTTCCAAATGACCTCCTGCCCAGTGAGCAAGTTCAAATTTCCTCAGCCAGCATTAAAATATTTTCTTCATTCCAACCAGACAAAAATAAAATATTTTTGTTTTGCTGCCTGTGATGAGATTAGTTTTCAGCGCTTGACTACATCAATTAATGTGCTGCCCTCCCCCGTTAGATGAAACCAAAAAGAAGATGGAGGCTGAGTAGGAGGTGAACTCTGGTGCACAGCAGGAACATAATGGATTGAGGTAAGATATAAATCCCTTCCTTGCCAATCATTGGATGTATTGTTTATTGAAGGACAAATAAGATACCAGCTATATGACTGTCGGTTTGTTCTGGCATTGGAAGCGACTAAAATATGCTTGATGTTTGCTTGATTTGATCTAAGGTTAAAGTGAGTTCCTTGCCAGAACCAATGCTTTTCTTAACTGATGGAACGGGACAGCATTCCTTACCTGCCCCAGCCCCACCTACTCTCTTTGTCTGTCTTTAGAGGAAAATGATGAGAACTCAATATTGGAGCACCATATAACTCAAAACAGCTTAGAATGATGGTAAACACCATGAAAAAGTAAAGGAAATACAATAGAAAGCAACACTGTTCATCAGCCCAGCAATGCTCATCCAGTTCTTAGTAGCTGATTGATCACACAAATGGGTCAAGTCGGCTCCTAAAGGATCCCAATGATCCAGAATCAACAATATGGCTGTGTAAAAAGTCTCCTACACTCTCTGTCCTAAGTCTGTCTCCACTTCATGGTTTTGATATACTTTCTTCATTCCACAATGTGATTCATTGTTCTATTGCACTAGTTAATCAAATAGGTTGTGTGGTTACTGCCATCAAACACCCAAAAAAATAATCATCTTTCCTTTTTCTTGGATTACAGTATCATAAACCTAACTCCCATTACATAAGACCTGAAGATAAAATAATTCAGGCACGTCTACCCAAGCTATTGTAGCAGTTGTGAACAGTCTGGGCATCAGCAAGATTAAACATCTGTAAAATAATTACTTTGATGACTGGGTTTAGAGAACACAGGGTGCAGAGAATGTGTATCCCCAGCACTGACCGTGTCAGTTAAATGATACAGATCCTGTCCTCATTGTGTGGAATGGGGTGGCATATGATCTCAGTTCATCTATCTTCAGCTAGACTGCAATTATTGTCACTGATCGAGCCAGTGCTGCAAGGGCCGAACCACTAGACACAAACTCTACAACATGGCTTTTTAACACCTGGTGAAATTTATGAGAAAGAAGGGAACTCGTGTATGAATCTGAAGTATTTTAATGGGGAATCTATTGTTTGTAAAAGTATCTTGTGCCACAGTAGGTTCAAGTCATTTAGAACAAGGGAAAAAAAAAATCTAGCATTAAACGTGTTTTATTTTTTATTTTTGTGGAGGCATTACCATTCTAACATCTCTTCTATATGATGTGTAATTTGATTGGTTCAGAAGTTCATGTGCTAAACTGACTGCTGGATGCTGACTGCTTTAAGGAATGTTTTTTGAAAGATAATTTTCAATAATTAAATCATGTTTACATTATTATTTATTTCTTAGCAGACGCCCTTATCCAGGGCGACTAACAATTGTTACAATATATCACATTATACATTATTTCACATTATACAGATATCACATTATTTTTACATACAATTACCCATTTATACAGTTGGGTTTTTACTGGAGCAATCTAGGTAAAGTACCTTGCTCAAGGGTACAACAGCAGTGTCCCCCACTGGGGATTGAACCCACAACCCTCCGGTCAAGAGTCAAGAGCCCTAACCACTACTCCACACTGCTGTTTACAGTTCATGAAACCTTTTCTGAGCTGTTTGAGAGAGGGTTAGAAGTTCATTGTCACTTTTCAATTCACTGTTAAATCCAAGAGAATTAATGTTTATCAACATGTTTCTTAACACTCTTCAAAAACAGTCTTTTACAAAAAGCAAATCATATTATGTAATGAGGACTGTGGCAATGTGTCCCACCCCTGTGTGCATTTCTGTGTTATATGTTACGTGTTCTGTGTTAATGTTGGTGTATAGGCATTGGTACATGGGATATAAACGGGTCTGTGTTTCACATGTGTTTAAAAATGTATAATTGTATTTACGCACAAGGATTGCACATCACTTTACGTGCATTTAAAGTAATTAATATGCGAGCACGAGGTTGCACATAATTAATTCACGTGCTGGGATTCAAGTGAATAATGAATTAGTAATTGAATCCCGGCACAACAGTATATATAGATGCACATTTCATTCACTCGGGGTTGTGTGTTCAGGGCGAAGGAACGGGAGAGATTGAGGAGAAAAATAATAATAGTGAGCAATTGCTACGTGGTGCTGGAGGACAGTACGTGTTTGTTTAGTGTTCGTCCCTGTTTGTTAGTGTCTGTTAGTTTTGTTTGTCTGTTTATTTTGGCCGCAAGTGCCGTGTCCTGTGTTTTGTTTTGTTCAAACCTTTTATTTACAATAAACCGGTGCAAGCAAGCGCATTTACCATTTCATCTGTCCTGTCTGTCTTGTTCATTTCCTGGTTCTGACGTCACCACTCAGCCAGCCTTGTGACAAGGACATAAAAGACTGGGCAGCAACTCCGGAGTCCATACCCAGCAGTAAAGTTTGTGTAGAGACAACTTTATGGGGAAAATATTTAAATCTCAGTACTGAACTCAGAAGCTCTCAGAATGATTGCAAATATTGAGACAGCAGGGAATGGTAAAACACCATTAAATACCACTTGAAGCTGTTTATTCTTTAAAGAATGGATTTAAAAAAGGAGTGCATAGACACAGACACATTATTGTCTTAACTGAAGAGCAGGAATCTAATTCACCTTAAAGTGCATTCAAATTCACAGGGCATGGAATTTCATTTTTAAGATAAAGGAAATTACACTTACTATTGAAAAATGTAAATACTGGGCTCCCTTCATTAATTCACAAAGTACACGCCTCATTTAAAAAATTGCTGAGACTTGCTCAGCCCAAAGGTAAAATACACTGGTGGAATGATTAAAATATTCATGAGCACAGCAATAGTAATAAACAATGTTTAAGAACACATAACAAAGGAAATAAACAGATCCTAAATATTATGCAAATTCCAAAGTTATAAAGTATTCCTGTACATTTTAATAGTTGTTTTTATAGTTTCTCTTACCTTTTCATGATATTAGCAATACATCCAAATAGTTCCCTGCGCCGTTGCTTGAATATTGAGTTTTATTGTTTTTTTGTTTTTTTTTCCGTATGATCTGGTAAAATGCTTTGAACTGTTTTGAAAAGTCATACTGTGAAAAAAAAGTCAATTTGAATGTCAGTGCCTATCTACTTATTGAAGCTGTCGGAATTTTTAATTTCTCATGCACTTCCCCAATTCCTCCCTTGACCCCTCAGTGACGTTGCTTATGTCAGTTATTCCTGTATCTTATCTAAAGGTCATACATTGTGTGGAGGGTGTGTTATTATTATAAAATATGCCACCTTCTGCAGTGTGAGTGAGTGAAGCTGAGCAGTTCTGCCTGCTACACTGTGCGAAAGAGGAGCAAGTATTCAAGCTCTTTGACTAAATCCCTAAATGTTTCACTTGTTTTTGCATGCGTTAGATACAAACTAGCAAGGGAGCAAAAAATGACCAATACCTGCAATATCTAGGACACATCTTTGTGTAATAGTCACACATCATAGGCACTGAAAAGGTTAAACAAATACTTTGTAGGACTTAGTACTGTTTCTTTCAGGCTGGTCTGTTTTAGTGGCAGAAAAAACCCCAGAAAGAATTATCATATAAGAAATTACCACCTACTGTGTCTGCTGCAAGGGCAGAGGGCATTTTGAAAAAATAAATGTAATTCAATCTGACCTGTGGCACCTGGCTAGCACATTTACCACGTTTAATGTTACAGTTTGAGGATTTATATATGCTAATTTAACATAACTAATGTTTTCAGGTCATTTTGAATATTGAATTGATTAGCCATTGTGCTAAACATAGTTGGGAAAATGATACATTCCTCCCACTTGATGCCAACTGTTGTGATTAAATCCATCAGTCAACATGACTTAATTAAAATGATATACTACCTTGATTCATCTCACACATGGGGAACTGTGGGTGGGTGAAAAAGGACAACATATAGTGCAGCCGGTTACTGGTTTTACCTGCTGGATCTGTGATGGAAGACATGTTTGAGAAAGCTTGAGACCACAGGTGTTCAAACGTCTTAAAATGTCACCAGGACGTGATGATTGAAACAGAAAGTGATATAGAAAGCAAATCTAAAAAATAAGGATAATACAGCAGTTAAATGCTCTGACCATACCACACTCCTCTATAAACTTACACATAGACACAGATTGATTGGTACCAATTTTAACCTCTCATTGCTGCAAGTATCAGCAAGAGAATTTGAGTTGACATTGAGGGAAGCAGGTTTTAAAGGGTTGGTGAGCTAATGACGAAACTGCACAGGTTATGGTTTAAATGATCTAATATACAATATATATATATATATTGTAACCGGTTGGTATTAGTTACGTAATGTGTAGGATAGCCAGAAGGTGTAGAACAGGGTGAACAGATGGACGCCACACAGGAAATGCAAAACTACAGTAACTTTTATTGTGCTGCTGCTCTTTCTGCGTTATCCACAACACAACATAGAGTGTCCCTGTAGTCTTGAGGGAGTAAATCATACACGTAATAAAGTTCAGGATTGTCTCAGGTCCGTCGCTCACCATCCACTTAAACCTCCTGGCGTGGAACTGCAAGGTGAGTAGGTTCAGCTTTCTAGTGGGCACTCCCAACCCTTATAAACCACAGTTACTTTAGTCCTGCGTTGCATACAGTTCCTCCAGTCCCCTCTAGAGGCAGTGCACAGACAGGCCACCCCTCCTCCAGCGAGTACGTTGGTTCAGCTCTGCTGCTCCTGGGTTACAGAGGTCCTGTACTGCAAGGTGGACACGACTGCCCCTCCTGGTACTTGGTGGAAGTCCTTTATATGCTGCAGGTCTTAAAGTTAAAAAGTATACCGTCCAGAGACCAATCCTAACAACTAATAAAACAGTACTTCAAATAAAGCACACGGTGTTTTTTTCTTCCACTGTACACCGTGTGCGCCAATCTCTGCTTCTCTCAGCCTTTGTTCCCCGTAGCTCAGAGATATAACAGTCACTGACTTATATGCATTGTAAATCCACTCCGTTGAGTAAAATAATTAAACACGCTGTTACTTCACGTCTCACAAGAACAGACGCGCACTTTCTGTGTGCACAAGCAGTGTGGTACTTCCCAGCAGCGTCCTCGGTGTTGTTAGTGCACCGCAAGAATCTTAACAATCAGTCAGTCCCACAAAGAACGCCAGTTCCCTGTACACATTAACACAGGCCGTCTGTCTGGTAACAGCGAATGAATAACAATGCAAAAACCTGGGTTTACATACCCTTCCTTTAAGCCTCTGTACTTCGTCCAACTTAAAAAGACGTTTCAATTGCTGGTTGTTTTTATAAATCCGAAGTGCCTCTTCAGGTTAATAAAAGAAAGCTTACAGCTTTCCTTCTTCATAAACTGAACTGTGCTTCGTTGTTCAATTTAAATCTTCCACCGTACGCCGTCTCCAACTACTTCAACAATTTTAATATTGTAGACTTTCGCCGTCTCTACAATCAACACGGAACTCTCCACCGTTCCTACGACTCCCCTCTCATTAGCTTCACCAGTCAATTTAAACCTGCGCTAATTACCCAGTATGCATTGACTGGTCACGCTAATGATTATGGGTTCTGTAGTTCACTCTATCCCTTACTTCTCACAACGGGATTTAAAAACAACCAGCAACACATTCATCTCCTTTATACAGCGATTTCATTTTGGTACAACCGTTCTTTTTACTTCATTTACTTTATTGTACCCTCTGTATACCTCATTCCTTCTACAATATATATATATATATATATATATATATATATATATATATAGTAAAAGAGCTGCACTCACTCACATTCGTTTGTCCCTTTTAAACTGAGACCCGACACACAGAATTGCAGTTTTAGCACTTTCACGCACACTTTTAATGAAACACGATAATAACCACAAACAAACAAGAGCACTACCTAGACACAGGAACACCCTAACTAACTACCGGACAGCTGTTTACCAGCGAACATAAACAAATAACCCTTGCGGTACAGCTTCGCAAGGGACACGGTTTACTCACTTTTGTGAAGCCTCCTGCTTCCTTCTACTCAGCAGCCTTGAGCAGACTGACTGATGCCTTTTTATATTAATCAGCTGGCTTTAATTTACATTAATGCCAGCTGGAAAACAATAACACAATTAACAAAACAATTAACAAATGTATGTTTCACATGCGTTTGGCAGGGAGGATTAATATGTATATATATATATATATATATATATATATATATATATATACAGACATGCTCAAATTTTTTGGTACCCCTCCACAAAAAACGAAGAATGCACAATTTTCTCTGAAATAACTTGAAACTGACAAAAGTAATTGGCATCCACCATTGTTTATTCCATATTTAATAGAAATCAGACTTTGCTTTTGATTTTTTATTCAACATAATATTGTAAATAATAAAACAAATGAAAATGGCATGGACAAAAATGATGGGACCGCTAACCTAATATTTTGTTGCACAACCTTTAGAGGCAATCACTGCAATCAGACGTTTTCTGTAGCTCTCAGTGAGACTTCTGCACCTGTTAACAGGTAGTTTGGCCCACTCTTCCTGAGCAAACTGCTCCAGCTGTGTCAGGTTTGATGGGTGTCTTCTCCAGACTGCAAGTTTCAGCTCTTTCCATAGATGTTCGATAGGATTCAGATCAGGACTCATAGAAGGCCACTTCAAAATAGTCCAATGTATTGTTCTTATCCATTCTTGGGTGCTTTTAGCTGTGTGTTTTGGGTCATTATCCTGTTGGAGGACCCATGACCTGCGACTGAGACAGAGCTTTCTGACACTGGGCAGTACGTTTCACGCCAGAATGCCTTGATAGTCTTGAGATTTCATTGTGCCCTGCACAGGTTCAAGGCACCCTGTGCCAGGCGCAGCAAAGCAGCTCCAAAACATAACCGAGCCTCCTCCATATTTCACTGTAGGTATGGTGTTCTTTTCTTTGAAAGCTTCATTTTTTCGTCTGTGAACATAGAGCTGATGTGACTTGCCAAAAAGCTCCAGTTTTGACTCATCTGTTCAAAGGACATTCTCCCAGAAGGATTGTTGCTTGTCAATATGCATTTTAGCAAATTCCAGTCTGGCTTTTTTATGTTTTTCTTTCAAAAGTGGAGTCCTCCTGGGTCTTCTTCCATGGAGCCCACTTTCGCTCAAAAAGCGACGGATGGTGCGATCAGAAACTGACGTACCTTCACCTCGGAGTTCAGCTTGTATCTCTTTGGCAGTTATCCTTGGTTCTTTTTCTACCATTCGCACTATCCTTCTGTTCAATCTGGGGTTGATTTTCCTCTTGCGGCCGCGCCCAGGGAGGTTGGCTACAGTTCCATGGACCTTAAACTTCTTAATAATATTTGCAACTGTTGTCACAGGAACATCAAGCTGCTTGGAGATGGTCTTGTAGCCTTTACCGTTACCATGCTTGTCTATTATTTTCTTTCTGATCTCCTCAGACAACTCTCTCCTTTGCTTTCTCTGGTCCATGTTCAGTGTGGTGCACACAATGATACCAAACAGCACAGTGACTACTTTTTCCATTTAAATAGGCTGAATGACTGATTACAAGATTGGAGACATGTGTGATACTAATTAAAGAAACTAATTAGTTTGAAATATCACTATAATCCAATTATTTATTATCTTTTCTAAGGGGTACCAACAAATGTGTCCAGGCCATTTTAGAATATCTTTGTAGAATAAGCAATAATTCATCTCTTTTCACAGCTTCTTTGCTTTATTCTATGACATACCAAAGGCATGCAAGTATACATGATAAAATAGCTTTTAATTTCATCACTTTTCAGGAAGAATGAAGCATTATTTCAATGAGCTGTAAGGGTACCAACAAATTTGAGCACGTCTGTATATATATATATATATATATATATATATATATACATATATATATATATATATATATATATATATATATATTGTCACAAAGACGGCCAGAGTGGGTGGCGTCAGACCAGAAAAGGAATACACAGACAGAGAGACGGTGGTTGTGATGAGCTGAGTGCAATGGCTGCACTCAGCGTTTAATAACAAAATAAAAGGTTTAAACAACGGAATACAAAACAGGACACGGCACTTGACGCCAAAATAAACACACAGACAAAACGACTGACACTTAACAAACGGTGCACGGAGACAAACAAACACGGTGAGAACAAACACTTATATTTACGATTTTACTTATTTTAACTCTCCTCTCTCTCTCACCCGTTCTCCTCTTCCGAACACCCAACCCTTAGTGCAAGAAACGTGCATCTATATATACTGTTGTGCTGGGATTCAATTACTAATTAATTACTCACTTGAATCCCAGCACGTGAATTCATTACGTGAAACCCCGTGTTCACATATTATATTTTAAATGCACGTGCGTGATGTGCAATCCCGTGCCTAAATACAAATATACACTATTTAAATACACGTGAAACACAGACCCGTTTATATCCCGTGTACCAATGACTATACACCAACATTTACACACGCAACATACACACAAAACACACAAATGCACACAGGGGCGGGGCGCATTGCCACATATACCCCCCCTTGTGCGCAGCACACATGGCCTCAACGGCCACCTCCCCCCTTAAAAACCCAGCAGTCCAGGACAAAGTCTCGGGCTGGGAAGGGAGGCTTCAGTGGGCCCATGGCTGGCCATGCTGTCAGCACCCCTGCCGGTAGTGGCACGGCTGACAGCCTGTTGGTCCCGTCCTGCAGCGAAAAAGCTGCGGGGGCAGGTGGTCCCCCGACCTCCCCCTTCTTCGTAGCCGGCAGCTCCCTCCTGTGGGGCTCCGGCCACAAGAACTCCTGCAGCGAAAAAGCTGCAGTGGGAGCAGGTCTCCGGACCTCCCCCACGATCTCCGGCAGCGAAACTGCTGCTGGGGTTGGTGGTCTCCAGACCTCCTCCCCCTTCGTGGCCGGCAGCTCCCCTTTCTGGGGCTCCGGCCACCGTACTCCCTGCGGAGGTACGGGCAGCAGAGGCAGCTCCTGCTCCTCTGCTCCGGGCGGTGGTGGAGGCAGAGGCAGCTCCTGCTCCTCTGCTCCTTGCGGTGGTGGTGGCGGAGGCAGAGGCAGCTCCTGCTCCTCTGCTCCTTGCGGTGGTGGTGGCGGAGGCAGAGGCAGCTCCTGCTCCTCTGCTCCTTGCGGTGGTGGTGGCGGAGGCAGAGGCAGCTCCTGCTCCTCTGCTCCTGGAGGTGGTGGAGGCAGAGGCAGCTCCAGCTCCTCTGCTCCTGGCGGTGGTGGTGGCGGAGGCAGAGGCAGCTCCTGCTCCTCTGCTCCTGGAGGTGGTGGAGGCAGAGGCAGCTCCAGCTCCTCTGCTCCTGGCGGTGCTGGCTCCCTCTGCTGTGGCGGCTGGGCATGTGCACGCCGTGCTGCCTTCAGCAGCATAGCGAGAGGCTGCTGGGGGACACCAGCATCCTGCCCTTCTCCCCCCCAAAAATTTTCAGGGGGTTGAGCCTGTAACCCCTCACCTTCCGGCTCTTGGGGCTGAACCAGCAGGCATTTCCCCTCTGCTGATGGCTTGGGTCCCAGAGCTGTGGAAGCCCCGACTTGCCTCCCTTTGGGCTGTGGACGCACCGACTCCTCCCTTTTGGGCTGTGGACGCACCGACTCCTCCCTTTTGGGCTGTGGACGCACCGACTCCTCCCTTTTGGGCTGTGGACGCACCGACTCCCCCCTCTTGGGCTGTGGACGTTCGGGCTCCCCCCACTCAGGCGTAGGACGTTCGGGCTCCTCCCACTCAGGCGTAGGACGTTCGGGCTCCTCCCACTCAGGCGTAGGACGTTCGGGCTCCTCCCACTCAGGCGTAGGACGTTCGGGCTCCTCCCACTCAGGCGTAGGACGTTCAGGCTCCTTCCGCTTGGGCTGTGGACGCTCAGGCTCCTCCCGTTTGGGCTGTGGACGCTCAGGCTCCTCCCATTTGGGCTGTGGACGCTCAGGCTCCTCCCATTTGGGCTGTGGACGCTCAGGCTCCTCCCATTTGGGCTGTGGACGCTCAGGCTCCTCCCGCTCGGGCTGTGGACGCTCAGGCTCCTCCCGCTCGGGCTGTGGAGGCAAAACCAGCAGGCATTCACCCTCTGCTGGTGGAGATGGGGACAGCAGGTACTCCTCTGCTGGTGGTCCTGCTACCTGGGCTGCTGTTCCATTTATGGTTGCCTCCAGGTAGCTGAGGACAAACTCCACACCTTCCTCCAAGGTGTTTGGGGTGTGTTCCTCCTGATATGCCTCCCATCTCTCACAGTCCATCATCCACAGAGCCCGGACGACCATGGGCAGAGACTGGGCCTCCAGCCCAGCATTCTCCAGGAACCAGCCCCGCAGTTTGATGGCGTCTTCTGCCATTGACTCTCTTTTTTTCTTTTTTTTTTCCCCCCCAAAAACAATATTTGTAATCCTTTTTTTTTTTTTTTTTTTTTTTTTTTTAAACAAAACCCCTCCTGGTCTGACGCTTGGAGGCGCGGCTATCCCACGATGACACCACGTGTCACAAAGACGGCCAGAGTGGGTGGCGTCAGACCAGACAGGAATTCAAAACAAAGACAGTGGTTGATGATGAGCTGAGTGCAATGGCTGCACTCAGCGTTTATTAACAAATAAAAGGGTTGAAAACAGCACAAAACACGGGACACGGCACTTGACGCCAAAATAAACACACAGACAAAACGACTGACACTTAACAAACGGTGCACGGAGACAAACAAACACGGTGAGAACAAACACTTATATTTACGATTTTACTTATTTTAACTCTCCTCTCTCTCTCACCCGTTCTCCTCTTCCGAACACCCAACCCTTAGTGCAAGAAACGTGCATCTATATATACTGTTGTGCTGGGATTCAATTACTAATTAATTACTCACTTGAATCCCAGCACGTGAATTCATTACGTGAAACCCCGTGTTCACATATTATATTTTAAATGCACGTGCGTGATGTGCAATCCCGTGCCTAAATACAAATATACACTATTTAAATACACGTGAAACACAGACCCGTTTATATCCCGTGTACCAATGACTATACACCAACATTTACACACGCAACATACACACAAAACACACAAATGCACACAGGGGCGGGGCGCATTGCCACAATATATATATATATATATATATATATATATATATTAATGTAACACCAATTAACGTTCTTGTGGTGGAAAATCATGAAATTAGGCATTGTTTCTATGGCAGTGGCACGTCGGTGTTATCATTGCTAATGTTTAAATGTCAAAATTGAGTACAGCATAGTAAAGTTATATAGTACACTTAACTGTTAATGCAATAATTACTTTGAATAACTTTCTCATATTCAGCCTGGCATTTATTCAAACCCAGCAACAGAATGACTAGGATGAGTAGCACTGTTCCAAACCCAGCAACAGAACAACTGGGATGAGTAGCACTGTTCCAAACCCAGCAACAGAATGACTGGGGTGAATTGCACTGCCCCAAAGCCAGCAAAAGAACAACTAGGATGAGTAGCACTGTTCCAAACCCAGCAACAGAATGACTGGGGTGAATTGCACTGCCCCAAAGCCAGCAACAGAATGACCGGGGTGAGTAGCACTGTTCCAAAGGATGCCATGTTGCTAAGCAGATGCAGATCTTGATCAGCTCAGAAACCAGGGTCTGAGGACATAGTTAGAAATTAGGTGCAAAAGGATTTAGGACAGAGGGAAGGAGACCGCTCTACACAGACAGCAGTGAGTGTATGGAATGGGTTACCTAGCCATGTTGTTGATGCTGAATCATTGGGATACTTTAAGATCCAACTTAACAACGTTTTGAGATCAATCAGCTACTAGGAACCGGACAGGCATTAATAGGCTGATTGGCCTTGCCCTGTTCGGAAATGTTCTTATGTTCTTAAGGAAAGTAATTAAAATAATTCAACTGTTTAATTTAGGTGTAAACATACATTTTCTCCCAAACACTGAGTGCTGTGTTATTTCACTTATTAGGATGGCTATAAACAACTCACTCTCACAAATTCGACTGACTGATTCATAACATGAAATAAGGCATAAAGGGCGAGGACAATTTCTCTCTCGGAAAAAAAATTACCTAGATAATGCAAACTTAGAGTAAAACATGACACCAGAGCTTTTTTATTGGCCTCAATTATAGGAAAGTTAACTCCACTCAAAACTGTAGAACGCTCTAGTAGTAATAGTAAGATAACTGTGTTAATAAAACAGCAGAGCAGTAACCAAAACTGAATATTTGAGACCTCTGTAATAAATGGAAGTGCACAACAGACACGAATCCTGGAGTTAGTTATTTGGTTTGTGACAGTCACTTTAAATGCTTTAAAAGCTATAATGTTCACAAAATAACAATCTACTTCAGAATCAGCAAACTGATAATAGTTTTGATTAGAGTGACCTCTGGAAAGCTAGCAGTTGCCTCCAGTCATCCGTGAGACCTTCAGATAGATAATTATGCATTGCACACAAAAGGGGTTACGGTGCTTTAGTATTTAACTATAACGCCAATACAAATGTATTAGTATAAATAATCATAAGTCTACAAATGTTTTCAAATGCCATTTGTTTGGATCAATTTCCCCCCTCTCAGGTGTGAAGCCTGCATCGCTAAAGGAATATTCTTTTAATGTTAATGCAGCATTAATATTCCACTTCCTTCATCAAGCTTACCTTCAGGCACCTCACAAAATCAGACTAATGCATTTCAAAATGTAGCTACATCAGTGAAAGTCTACTTTTATGATGTAAACAACAGTGCATTTTGATTGAGGCTTCCAGCTGTTAAAATCCTCTGCAGCCGTCCTCTTCCCTGTTGTAAATGGTCTTGTAAGACTTTTTTTTCCCCACTGCTTAAGACGCATGACATATTGGTGCTCAGTTGAAAAAGATGCACCCGATATCGAGGTATGGATTGGCATATCAGCTTGTTGAATTAAGGGACTCGAAAGCCAGCATACGTGCTATAGCTTCTAATCCAAAGAACATGGACAGTAAATGACCTGTTTCAACCACAGGGCTCAGGATTCTTTCCAATAGGGCACCGCTGTAATGGCTTGGCATCTCAGCCCATTGATAACCTTGGGTTCAAAGACAAACCTCTTACCATTCAACTATGCTGAAGTCTTATTAAGTATTATTAACTCTTCAGCCACAAGGAAGAGATCCACTGCATCCTCTTCTGCAAGTGTGTTTATTACTAACTAATGAGAGACTGCTGTAAGTCTTATATACTGCACATCTGATTGAGTGGAACAGCTCCAGTGCATAACATAACAATGCATCATAAGCTATGCTTTATTTTTTCATATTTCCTAATAATGTGGCCCCAACTCGTAGAGTACATGCACTTCATTACTCTGTTATTGAGGTAGGGGTTAGTAACGTGTATTCGCAATAACTTTTGTAACTGAAACCCAGCCATCGATATGAAACATGATTAAATCAGGGGACAAGCTATTAATATGTTATGTTAATGAAACAGGCAGTTGAATTAGTGGCTTAATCAATTACAGAACATAGTTTTGACACATTTCCCATTTAATGGACAGAAGTAATAGTGGGTCCAATAAAACAGCACCCATCAAGAATTCATCTGACACAAAACACCAAAATCAATTTCCTAAACTGAACCTGTATAAAGGCCCAGATAGCACACATATTCTGGCCCAGTACTGGCCCGACTACGGCTGTGATTCTGGCGCGATGCCGGCTGCCGGAATCGGTCTGATGTTAAACTGTATTACGGCCCTTTATCGGTCCGAGGGAGCCGGGGCGGGCCCGGCAGCCAGGCTCGGCCCGATTCCGTTTCAAATAATGTAACCAGCTTTGAATTATAAATTTTAATCCTAAAAATATGTCTCTCAGTATTAAAACGGCTACTCATTAGCATTAAACTCAAAACTAGGTTAAGATTAAGGATCCATAAAACTTCCCTGTCCCCACAGAAAAAAAAACTATGTAATTGGTTTTACCAAAAGCAATGCAAGTGTACATTCATTATTTGTTACATTAATAAATTAAAACATAAATTAATAAATGAAAACATGACAATTGTAAGACTACTGGGCCAGTAGTATAGTGACTTTAGGGTTTTTTCATGTATTCAAGAAATGAAAGTATAAGACACACGTAGTGAATAAACAACACAATGCATTTACAATTTACAATTACATGAAGTGAAAAAAACATTACAAACAAAGATTTTAAAGATTCAATTAAATTAATGACAAATGCATAAAAAATAATAGAAAAAGGGGGTTATTTACAGTGGGCTATTAGCAATGACGGACTTGGAACAAAATTCAGCCCTGGCATTTATCGTGGACGCCAGCCCACACATACTCGTTGACGGGGGGAGGGGGGGCGGCGTTAGGGGTTTGCGGGATCTCTTCAAGTGGGGGGATGTATATGACTGACATGTATTTTGTGCACATCTCGTTGACGACTACTAAAGCCGTAATTTATTTTTTATTTTATTTTTTAATTCACTGACAACGGCCCAAAATCGACCAGTCCACTTCGGGATCGGGCCTTCTGGCATTTGCCAGATCATCCAGATGGCCACTCCAGGCCTGGCTGTTAAGAGTCTACAGTTTTTTTTATTTTCTCTTGCTCTCCGTTCTCCTGCTCTGTCTCCGGCTAGCTGGAACCATCATTTTACGATCGACTCAATTTCCTCATCCGTTACTTTGGACGTCAGGCTGTTCCTCCTAACAGCACCTATGGCAATGCAAAAAATAGAATAAATTAAAATATATATATATAAAGTAAAAAATTCACCTCAGGGCAGTGTTGGGGAAGCTAATTTGAAAAAGTAAAAATGTTACTCCCCCCAATAAGGACTTGCTAAGCTGGACAATATTTAACCACAGTTAAAGTTACTTGCTTGCTACTTTCAAAGCTACATTTACGTTCTTATAAAAGTATTAAACAACAGAGGATATCAACTGTTAATCACAGTATTTTCTCAATAGTCTGTTGTACAGTATTTAATAACATTTAGTAAGGGAAACTCTTGTTGATGCCACATAAAATTAACAATTCAAAATGGGAAACTGACAAATTATTTAGCTTTGAAAGAAAAATGTCCTTGCCAGTGCTGGAGAGAAAGTTCACATAGTAACAGAGTCACCTTCTTGAGCATTGGCAATGACTGCTTTTAAAATTGATTTCTAACTGGATTAAAAAAAACTGTCTACTTAATTATTTTTGTTTATACCTGTAGCTCTGTAAGACTGAATGCATGATCATGGGAGCTCTGGTTACCTTACTAAACACACTTACCAAAAACAACATCCTTTAATGTTAGGTTATTTAAATCTCTCTTTCCATTTACACCAGTCCAGTTCATTTGTTGAGCCAGGGTGTTGTTGATGGTCTTGCTGAGCAATCTCCAGACAGTTGCCTTCACATTGCCTTCAAGATAAGAAATCTATAAAATTAGGTGTGACAAGAGAGAACCGTAATAGTTAATTATCGCAGATTTGATATCAACAGTAGTAGTTTTTTAAGAAATCCATATGGCAGATTATGAGAACCTTTGGCGCAGTGATCTTCACTCCTGGTCCTGGAGAGCCACCGCCCTGCAGGTTTTAGAGGCAACTTCAAGACCGCAATGACTGATTAAGTTAAGCTATTAGGAGCAGCTTGGTTGAAGGGAAAACCCTGCAGCTCTCAAAACCAGGAGTGAAGATCACTGGTTTGGAGTATACTTTCATTATAATTGAGAGGCACAGAAACAACATTATCTATCATAATTAAAAAGGGCGGAAATGTGTATATATTTCTTTATGGTTAAAATTACCAAGCACTTCTTCAGATCGGTTTGACTCCTCAGTTTTTCCTCCAACTCCAGCATGGAGGAGATATCACCTAGGGGGAGCAAAATGTCTTCTGGCAGTTCTGGTGCAGTCCTGCCCTTTGTAAATAGGTGGGTTAGTATTTGATTCAGCAAGGCTGAATGTTGTGTTTGCTGTTCCTTTATGGCATCCAGCATAGATTACAGAATAGATACCATAAACCAAGGTTATTATGTTAATTTCAGAATTTCACTAAACAACAAGAACAGTTAATTCCCATGCATATGACCCCCATTTTAACCTAGAGTTGACATATAAATATTGTGACGATCCTCGTCTGCGAGCTCCAGCAATGAATACCAGGCAAGAATCAGTTGAAATGCTTTTTTATTAGCCTGGCTAAAATGCAGCACAGGCAAACTGTGAGCCTCTTTAGACTTCATTGTATTCTGTGTGAGACGTAAGTGAAACAAAACAGCTAAGTGTTTTTATTGCGATAACTTTTACTACACACATTCTAAAGGTAGATATACATAGATGCACTTTCATTCAATCAAAAAAACAACAAAACTAAAAACGAAACTTCAAAACTACTATGCAGTGACAATTACTTTTGTGTGACAGACAATCTTGTCTGATACAAAAGACAATCTGAGGGGCAAAATACAGATATGTTCTGGCAATCTTGAATCACGACCGATACAAAATATTGGTCTTATATAAAAGACAAAGGGCACAGAGGCTTATAGTACTTTAAGCAGAAAACCTTAAACCTTACACGGAGCGAGAGAGAGAAAAAAGAAAGAAAAGCATAAGGACACACAACATTGATCCAAAATCATTTTTTTTCCATTATTTTTTTTAATAATTATTATTTTTTTTAAATGATTCAATCAATCACAAAAACAACGAAACTAAAAAACCGAAATCTACAGTGAGACTTACTTTTGTGACGGAAGACAATAGAAAAGGCAATCTGAGGGGCAAAATATAGATATTTTCTGTCAGTCTGATCAACATACTATAAAGGCTACGCATCTATTTTAGGTAAGTTACCAAGTTATTAGAAGGTTAAAGCAAGAGATTTTTCTAGTGGGTGAGGCGCGAAGCGCTTGTAAGTGAGGGGCAATTATATCTCGTGAATGTTTTAAGAATGTTGGTGCGCTCGTGCTGCTTTTGAGTAATTTTACTTTATTTTATTTATTCATACATATATATATATATATATATATATATATATATATATACACAGACGAGCTCAAATTTGTTGGTACCCCTCCACAAAAAACGAAGAATGCACAAAACTGACAAAAGTAATTGGCATCCACCATTGTTTATTCCATATTTAATAGAAATCAGACTTTGCTTTTGATTTTTTATTCAACATAATATTGTAAATAATAAAACAAATGAAAATGGCATGGACAAAAATGATGGGACCGCTAACCTAATATTTTGTTACACAGCCTTTAGAGGCAATCACTGCAATCAAACGTTTTCTGTAGCTCTCAATGAGACTTCTGCACCTGTTAACAGGTAGTTTGGCCCACTCTTCCTGAGAAAACTGCTCCAGTTGTCTCAGGTTTGATGGGTGCCTTCTCCAGACTGCAAGTTTCAGCTCTTTCCATAGATGTTCGATAGGATTCAGATCAGGACTCATAGAAGGCCACTTCAGAACAGTCCAATGTTTTGTTCTTATCCATTCTTGGGTGCTTTTAGCTGTGTGTTTTGGGTCATTATCCTGTTGGAGGACCCATGACCTGCGACTGAGACAGAGCTTTCTGACACTGGGCAGTACGTTTCGCTCCAGAATGCCTTGATAGTCTTGAGATTTCATTGTGCCCTGCACAGATTCAAGGCACCCTGTGCCAGGCGCAGCAAAGCAGCCCCAAAACATAACTGAGCCTCCTCCATATTTCACTGTAGGTATGGTGTTCTTTTCTTTGAAAGCTTCATTTTTTTGTCTGTGAACATAGAGCTGATGTGACTTGCCAAAAAGCTCCAGTTTTGACTCATCTGTCCAAAGGACATTCTCCCAGAAGGATTGTGGCTTGTCAATATGCATTTTAGCAAATTCCAGTCTGGCTTTTTTATGTTTTTCTTTCAAAAGTGGAGTCCTCCTGGGTCTTCTTCCATGGAGCCCACTTTCGCTCAAAAAGCGACGGATGGTGCGATCAGAAACTGACGTACCTTCACCTTGGAGTTCAGCTTGTATCTCTTTGGCAGTTATCCTTGGTTCTTTTTCTACCATTCGCACTATCCTTCTGTTCAATCTGGGGTCGATTTTCCTCTTGCGGCCGCGCCCAGGGAGGTTGGCTACAGTTCCATGGACCTTAAACTTCTTAATAATATTTGCAACTGTTGTCACAGGAACATCAAGCTGCTTGGAGATGGTCTTGTAGCGTTTACCTCTACCATGCTTGTCTATTATTTTCTTTCTGATCTCCTCAGACAACTCTCTCCTTTGCTTTCTCTGGTCCATGTTCAGTGTGGTGCACACAATGATACCAAACAGCACAGTGACTACTTTTCTCCATTTAAATAGGCTGAATGACTGATTACAAGATTGGAGACATGTGTGATACTAATTAAGAAACTAATTAGTTTGAAATATCACTATAATCCAATTATTTATTATCTTTTCTAAGGGGTACCAACAAATGTGTCGAGGCCATTTTAGAATATCTTTGTAGAATAAGCAATAATTCATCTCTTTTCACAGCTTCTTTGCTTTATTCTATGACATACCAAAGGCATGCAAGTATACAATAGCTTTTAATTTCATCACTTTTCAGGAGGAATGAAGCATTATTTCAATGCACTGTAAGGGTACCAACAAATATGAGCACGTCTGTATGTATGTATATATATATATATATATATATATATATATATATATATATATATATATATATATATGGCTTTTATGCTCTATAATACTGTATTTTGCATAAAACGGATTTCATGCAATTTTGTTGTATTTCCTACTTCCTTCTTAAAAGGCAATAAAGCGAGATCATAAAGACATAGAAAAGCGAGATACTTTCTGCCTATATGCCTATATCCCGCCATGAAAAGCAGCTTTAATTGGTTTAACTAAATATAACTGGCACTTACAATAGCCAACCAAATGAACTCTTAGAACAGTCATGTGACGTTTTGTTTTTCCTTTTTTTCCCTAGTGGGTAATCATCCGCAGCAAATGTATTTGTTGGTTATGTGAGCAAAGTTTTTGATTATCAAACAATTGGAATTTAAGTAAGAAGTTGAAGTGTGTCACTGCAAAATCAAAATATAGCTGTGTTTTTATTACGTTTCTACAGTTATTAAGTGTTTTAGTATGTGTACTAGCAGAAAAAAAAAAAAACAATATGAGAAAATCTTCTCTTCACCAGAATCGGGCCAGAACTGGCCTGATAGTGCTGAGTATGTGTGCTGATTACACTACAGTACCGACAATGACCCAGTGCTGGCCCAATTACTGATCGCCAACACCGATGAAGAGCCGACAGCGCCGATGAAATGCCAAGTCTGGCCCGATGCCGCTGGCAGTGTTGCCAGGTCCTCTCCTTAATTTCCCCCCAAACTGATCCTAAAAATCCACCAAATCACACATTTCCCCCCCAAATTTTAAAAATGAATAAGAACATTAAAAAAACTGAAACCTGGTTTATACTGTTAATAGAATATATAGCCCTACCGATGTTTTCCACTGGTCTATACCCCCCACCCTTTGTGAAATGACGTGTGAAGTATGCAAGCAGTTTTTAAAGCAACAGTACAACTTAAACTAAAGCCTACCTTAAAATCAGCATGCCAGTGTGTCAGCGATGATACCAAACTGCTCTTCATTTCCACCCTGGGTGCTGCTGCTTACGTAGATCTGAGATGTAAAATGTCTTAGCATTTCTCTGGTGGGCTTGAACAGTACACAAGTTATGTTCATTCGTCTCAAACTGTATCTGATTCTCATTATGGCTTCTGCAGTTTCGACGTGCATTTTGTTTCTTAGTTTTGTTTTAATGCAGTTGTGGTTTGAGAATGCTTGTTCTACTGTTGCGTTGGACACAGGCAGAGTAAGTAGGGCAAGTGCCAGAGTGCTAATGTTCTCAAATCTTTTATTGCCACCAGAGTTGCAATCTCCTGAAACTTCTGCCCAGAATTCTTCACTTCCAGATGTGTGCCACCAGTTTATTTGGGATCATTTGCCATTCTTTTAGTGTAGTATCAATGTCAAGGCACACTGCTTTAAATGCCACTGCAAGCTCGGTGATGCTTGGCCGTACCTGAGAGGTGGCAACATTTGGATGCAACATTGTTATTTTTTCAAGTGTCTAAATATTGTTTGGCAGTCGTTTCTGAATTTCAGTACAGAGACTTACAAGGAATTCCTTGCAACGTTCCTTTACTTCAGTTAGAAGGATATTATTTTCAGCATTTCCACATTCCAAGGTGAATTTGTATCCAAAATTGATGGCTGCTATTGGCATAATGTAATTTTTGAAATTGTTGTTTACCAGTTCATTCCTTTTCACGGTCTGAAGCTGAGCCGGCACAACAATCTTGGTCAGTAAAGACATGTAAAAGTCAGTAACGTCTTCAAGTAATTTAATTTGCTCAACATTATCACTTTGGAAGAATGTATTTAACCTGGTCACATCTTTTAGTATTCCCTTCAGAAACACCAGGTACATCTTAAAAGTTCAGTCATTGTACATTTGGTAAAGCTGATCAGCCGTGTAGCATCTTTCCTTGTCTTTGGCCAGCATGAAGTGAAGCCTAAGGGTATCCCATTGATCTAAAATTACAGATATTGACTCATGTCTTGAAAGCCACCTAGTGTTAGCCAGTTGAACTAGTTTGATGCATCTTTCATTTCCTAGGACATCGAACAGTTGTCTGTATTCATGTTGCCTCTTGCTGCTATGAGCAAACCAATTGTAAGATTCCCGAACTAGAAACTCCAGGTTTCTTGGAAGCACACTGCAAGCTTTTTCTGCTGCTAGATGGAGAGAATGACAAACACACCTCACTACACTAAATGACTGCACATCTCTTTAAGCATCGATGACACTGTACAATGTTGTCCTACCATCACATTTGCACCATCCACACCAATGCCAATTAAATGGTTGATTTTTAATCCATCAGCATGCAGTGTTTTAATGATAAGGTTTGTCAAAGACTCTGCATTTGCCACTTCAACCTCAATAAGTTTGTAAAATGTAGTTACAAGTTTATGTTGCGACTCGCTGTAGTAGTGAATCATCACACAAAGTAGCTTAACTGTTGAGATGTCTGTACTTTCATCAATAACTAATGAATAGTAGCTCTTTCCAATGTCTGCCAACAGTTCCTCTGTAAATGCAGGAACAATTACCTGTTTTATTATGCAGTACATTTGGTCCTTGTCACAAAGACGGCCGGAGTGGGTGGCGTCAGACCAGAAAGGAATACACAGACAGACGGTGGTGATGAGAAGCTGAGTGCAAATAGTAGCACTCAGCGTTTATTAACAAAATAAAAGGTTTAAACAGAACACATAAACAGGACACAGCACTCGAGGCCAAAATAAATCGACGAACAAAAACTGACTAAAACAGTAAACAGACAGACAAACGGTGAGTGAAGCAAAACAAACTTTTCTTTCTTTCTTTCTTTCTCTCTCTCCTGTTCTCCACTCACGAACACCCAACCCCGAGTGAATGAAAATGTGTCTATATATACTGTTGTGCTGGGATTCAATTACTAATTAATTATTCACTTGAATCCTAGCATGTGAATGAATTACGTGCAACCCCGTGCTCACATATGCACGTGAAGTGATTTGTGCCATCCTCGTGCATAAATACAAATCTACATTTTTTAAATACACGTGAAACACAGACCCGTTTATATCCCGTGTACCAATGACTATACACCAACATTTAACACACCACACGCAACATACAACATACAGTGCCTTGCGAAAGTATTCGGCCCCCTTGAACTTTGCGACCTTTTGCCACATTTCAGGCTTCAAACAAAGATATGAAACTGTAATTTTTTGTGAAGAATCAACAACAAGTGGGACACAATCATGAAGTGGAACGAAATTTATTGGATATTTCAAACTTTTTTAACAAATAAAAAACTGAAAAATTGGGCGTGCAAAATTATTCAGCCCCTTTACTTTCAGTGCAGCAAACTCTCTCCAGAAGTTCAGTGAGGATCTCTGAATGATCCAATGTTGACCTAAATGACTAATGATGATAAATAGAATCCACCTGTGTGTAATCAAGTCTCCGTATAAATGCACCTGCACTGTGATAGTCTCAGAGGTCCGTTTAAAGCGCAGAGAGCATCATGAAGAACAAGGAACACACCAGGCAGGTCCGAGATACTGTTGTGGAGAAGTTTAAAGCCGGATTTGGATACAAAAAGATTTCCCAAGCTTTAAACATCCCAAGGAGCACTGTGCAAGCGATAATATTGAAATGGAAGGAGTATCAGACCACTGCAAATCTACCAAGACCTGGCCGTCCCTCTAAACTTTCAGCTCATACAAGGAGAAGACTGATCAGAGATGCAGCCAAGAGGCCCATGATCACTCTGGATGAACTGCAGAGATCTACAGCTGAGGTGGGAGACTCTGTCCATAGGACAACAATCAGTCGTATACTGCACAAATATGGCCTTTATGGAAGAGTGGCAAGAAGAAAGCCATTTCTTAAAGATATCCATAAAAAGTGTTGTTTACAGTTTGCCACAAGCCACCTGGGAGACACACCAAACATGTGGAAGAAGGTGCTCTGGTCAGATGAAACCAAAATCGAACTTTTTGGCAACAATGCAAAACGTTATGTTTGGCGTAAAAGCAACACAGCTCATCACCCTGAACACACCATCCCCACTGTCAAACATGGTGGTGGCAGCATCATGGTTTGGGCCTGCTTTTCTTCAGCAGGGACAGGGAAGATGGTTAAAATTGATGGGAAGATGGATGGAGCCAAATACAGGACCATTCTGGAAGAAAACCTGATGGAGTCTGCAAAAGACCTGAGACTGGGACGGAGATTTGTCTTCCAACAAGACAATTATCCAAAACATAAAGCAAAATCTACAATGGAATGGTTCACAAATAAACATATCCAGGTGTTAGAATGGCCAAGTCAAAGTCCAGACCTGAATCCAATCGAGAATCTGTGGAAAGAACTGAAAACTGCTGTTCACAAATGCTCTCCATCCAACCTCACTGAGCTCGAGCTGTTTTGCAAGGAGGAATGGGCAAAAATGTCAGTCTCTCGATGTGCAAAACTGATAGAGACATACCCCAAGCGACTTACAGCTGTAATCGCAGCAAAAGGTGGCGCTACAAAGTATTAACTTAAGGGGGCTGAATAATTTTGCACGCCCAATTTTTCAGTTTTTTATTTGTTAAAAAAGTTTGAAATATCCAATAAATTTCGTTCCACTTCATGATTGTGTCCCACTTGTTGTTGATTCTTCACAAAAAATTACAGTTTCATATCTTTATGTTTGAAGCCTGAAATGTGGCAAAAGGTCGCAAAGTTCAAGGGGGCCGAATACTTTCGCAAGGCACTGTATAACACACACATGCACACAGGGGCGGGGCACATTGCCACAGTCCTGTGTATTTTGATCTGATTTAGGGTCAAGAGATGGCAGCATTTCTGTCAGGTGATCAACAGAGGCAATAGAGCCATGTTCTACAAGGAAAACCGCTATTTTTAATTCAGCTTCTTTACGACTGTTATTGCTGGCGCCACAAAACGTGACATAGACGATGTTTTTGCTTCTCTGTTTAACTTAACACACTTCTGGTGTTTAGCTGAGTTAGCATGGGCCAACAAATCTTTTTTGTGTGTTTTCAGAATCGCCTGACAGTACTTTCAGCGAGCTGAAAAATCGTCTCCAAGAACCGGAGATATCCATTCTGTAAATAAATAAATAAATAATATAGAGCTTCACTTCTTTCATAAGAAGATTCATAAAAAAAAATAAAAAAAATAAAATAATGGTGCTGAGGAATCATTAACCGTCAATACAAAAATACTGTAAACATATTGGGTAAGTTGATGTGTTCAAACCACTGCACACAAACGGTGCAAACAAATAAATAATAAACCATTTGATTTTATACTAAATATAAACCACAGGGGACGTGAAACCTTATTTACTGTATATGGTTTCCATTTTATAAAATGTGTGAAATTACCTGACAACAACAGCAAACAAAAATATTAGAGTTTAAAATAAAATATGCCGAAATCTAACATAGGATTATGATACATACATTATGTTGATTATTTTCAAAGATCTGGCCACGACTGAAATTCATAATTAAACTAAAAACTTAATATAATTTTTGGAATCGCACTGTAATGAATGTTTGTTTTTAGGCCTATACAAAATATACTACTAGCTATAAAATAAAAATTGCAGCAGCTTAATTTCACGCCTTTTCTTTTAATGTATGCGCATGTATTTTATGAATAATACATTTTTCACGGCACATTCATTTTATCAAAAAAATGTCTTGCTGGTAAAATGTTCTTGTTTTAATTTTACATTATACTATTTTTTCATTAACTTTTTTTCATTACAGTAACGCTTATACTGTTTTTCACAAGACATTCATAAAACTTAAGCATATGGCCCTCAACTCACCTTTCAGTACAGGTTCACTTTCCCAAAGTTTTGTAGATTTTTGTTTGTATTTTTCTTCCTTTGGCATTTTGATTTACGTTTTTTGTTATTTTGTATTTATGAGGTGTGTGGCTGATTTAATGTAATATCTAGCCTACTGTCTTCAGTGGCAACGAGCAAGATGTATTTTTTGTGCACTGAGCGGTGTGAATGCTGACGCTCTTACATTACAGTACAAAATGTGCGGTAGACTGACACTCCCCGCCACCACATAGACCAATCTAGAGGGAGTATGTTGTGGTATTAGACACAAGACCCTCCCATAAAATTTCCATCAACCAATCCGGGGACAGTAAGTGTTTTCAGCCCCCGACAGAGCATTGTAAATCACCAATGAAAAAATTGCAAATCCCCTATACAAATGTTGCCCCCAAATTTCCCTCCTGGGCATTTAAAAATCCCCCAATCTGGGGGGTTACTATGATAAATGTTTTTTTTTTATTATTTATTTTTATTTTTTACCCATATTTATACTATAAATTAAACATTTATTAGAACAACTTTTATAACAGGAAGCTTCAGAATTAATTGGAAGATGAGGATAACCCAATACAGGTCAGACTGGGCAAATGCCTTCACTGATCCTGTACGTTTTTTTTTTTTTTTAATTCTCGCTCGCTCTCATTCCACCTCTGAACATCCATCCCCCCTCTAAGCCGAGAGTGGGTCTTTTATATAGCTTTGTGGCGGGAGCCTTAAATTTCCTATTAATAAATTACCTTATTAAGGCTCCAGCCACATTCCCACGAGAGTTATAGTGAATAGGTTCCCTTTCAAGTCGAAAATAACCATCAACATGAGATATTGCCGTCAGGCAGCACCGGTAGGCTGAGCTTTTATAGCAAAGCTGCCGATAGGCCCCCACGCCAGCTGCAGTGTAAGCCCGCCCCCCTGGGAGCTTACTTAACTGCGCGCGTGGGGATGCACTTCCTCTTTTGTCTTCAGCCTTGGTACGGTAGGTAATAGATAACAGAGCGAGCTTGTTAACTGATTGTACTCGATAAGCTTACGCTTGAGAAGCTGGTTAATTACCCCTTCTCTGAGTTTATTTCAGTTACTGTGTTTTAGGATTATATATATTTCTTGTTAATATATATATTTTTCCTTTCGCTTTGCTTCGGCATCGCGTCTTCGTGGTCTCCCGTCTTCCTTTTCTTTGTTATTATTATAATATATAATTTATATTATATTTATTATTTGGGTTTTTTGTGTATATATATATTGTTATATATATTCTTTATTGTATATTGTTTGGGACGCGTGTTGCGTTGGCCTTAGGCCACGCGCATTTTTGCAGCCTCGGTCTTGCTTAGGCTAGACCGCGTGTGTGTGTGTGTGTGCGTGCAGCCTGCATTGCAGTCTCCCCCCCCACCGCGGCGCGTTCTACCGCCACGTGGCTGCTATTGAGTATAGCCCCACTGTTCTTACACTATACGTAGTGTCTGCTGCAGCGTCCAAACAAAAAAAAAAAAAAAAAAAAAAAAATTTCCCATACAGTATTAAGGAAGACGACCACCAAGTGCATTAACTGTTGCCCTTATAAGCAGCACAACACCTTGTCTTTCGAGACTCAGACACAGTACTAGAGCACATAGCGTCTCTGCTTTGCGGGTCAGCTGACGTGGATCGTCTGGTGCAGTACACGCGCTCCGGCGCTTTCGGTGTCAGTGCTTAGGCGCCTGGTGTAGCGCTTCGGCGCCTAGTGCTTGGGCTCAGTGCACGCAACGCACCTGTGCACGCACCTCGACGCTCGGTGCTCGGTGCCTCGGTGCACGCACCTCGACGCTCGGTGCTCGGTGCCTCGGTGCACGCACCTCGACGCTCAGTGCTCGGTGCCTCGGTGCACGCACCTCGACGCTCGGTGCTCGGTGCCTCGGTGCACGCACCTCGACGCTCGGTGCTCGGTGCCTCGGTGCACGCACCTCGACGCTCGGTGCTCGGTGCCTCGGTGCACGCACCTCGACGCTCGGTGCTCGGTGCCTCGGTGCACGCACCTCGACGCTCGGTGCACGCACCTTTGGTGCACGCACCTCGACGCTCGGTGCCTTAGTGCACGCACTCGAAGATTGTCTTTCAGTGCTTGGTGCACGCGCCTCAACGCACCTTAAAGCTGTTCGCTTGGTGCTCAGTGCTTAACGCTCGGCGCTCCTATTACTGGCACGGTACGCTTCGGCATACAACGTGCTGCACCATGTCATTTCACCGCTGTGTCACCTGTGGGACGAAGTTACCGGCTAATGACCCGCATGAGGACTGCGTGTCCTGTCTGGGGCCGGAGCATGCGGCATCTGCTTTGGCAGACAAAGCCTTTTGCACGTTATGTGCAAGCTTTCAGACGCGCACTCTGCGTCATAGGGCGAGGAGAGCAGTCGGGGATCGCTCCCCTTCATCTGGGTCGTCACACACCCTTTCCGCCCCGCAGCCTTCTTTGGCTTCCCCGCCAGCGAAGCTGCCTTTTTCCAGGAGTTCGCCTTCCCAGGTTACCCCTGGTCAACGATCTCCTGACGTTAGGCGTAAGAGAGACCGCTCCCACAGCCTTTCTGTAAGGCGAGGCCCTTCTCCTCGCGGCGAACGCCCCCGTCAGATCTCGAGATCCCGCTCTAGATCGCCCCGAAGGAGAGGACGTTCCCGTTCTCCTCGTCGTGACAGGCGAGGTGGTTTAACTGAGCTTACTAATAAGATGTCTCAGTTTATGGACCTTATGATGGGGCAGCAATCGTTGCTCATGTCCCTGGCCACAGCTCGGGCCGCAGAGGAGCCAGTCAGACCGGCTGTCAACCAGCCGATCATCCTACCACAACCCCTGTCCGTTCCAGTTGCGCAACAGGACGCATGGGACGTGGATGCTATCTCTCGAGATGCATCAGAGGGTGAGCCTCTCCACGGAGAGGATAGTGTGGAGGCAGAGCTCACGTCCCACCACTCAGAGTCTGAGATGGAGGTAGGCGTAGATGACTCTTTATGGTCCCTAGTAGAGCGGGCGACTCGCCACCTGGGCTTAGAATGGCCTGCCACTGAAGAGCCTAGGCGCTCTCTTTTTGAGTCGCCTTTGGCACAGGGCCAGCAGTCTAGGACGCTTCCGGCCTTCCCAGACTTTGTTAAGGAGGTGCAGTCCACTTGGGGGACTCCAGCCTCCGCCCTGGCAACCTCGCGTAAGGCGGCTGCCTTTACCATGCAAGGTGCGAGTGAAGCGGGTCTGGCGTCATTTCCGCCAGTTGGCGCTGCGTTCGCAGCGTTGGTGAAGTCACCAACACTCTCTGGGTTGGTGAAAGACCCCACCTGTCCTAACAAGCAGTGCAGGATCACCGAGGTGCACCTCAAGAAGGGCTATTCGGCGGCTACAGAGGCAGTTAGGCTGTCCAATCTGGCCAGCCTCCTCTCAGTTTATCAGGCTGCGCTAATAAAGGATCTCCCAGACTACCCTTCGGTGTCTCTGAGAGCGGAGTTGGGGCTAGTTGCGCAGCTGCTGGTCAAGCTAGCCCAGCTTAACGCGCGGGCCCAGGGCAGGAGCATCGCGTCTCTGGTGGTGGCCAGACGACAGCTCTGGCTCTCGCAGGCGAGAGTCCAGGAGCATGACAAAGCTCCCTTGTTGGATGCCCCAATTACACCGGGGCACACATTTGGCCCAGCGGTGGAAGAGATGTTGCAAAGCTCAGCTAAGGCTAGAGAGGCATCACAGCAGTTGGCTACGATATGGCCGCGTAGGCCTTTCCAGGTCAAACGCCCACAAGAACATCAGTGGCATAGAACACCACCGCAACACCAGCCGCGTCCAGGGGGTACTAAGACCTCCCCGGCGGATACAGCAGCGCGTGGCCAAATCCCAAGGGGACGACCGCAGCGCACAGGGTGGCGACCTAGAGGAGGCGGCAGACCACGCCCTCGTGGCGCTGGCCAGGCCCCTCGTGAGCGAGCGAAGCCTAAGCAGCCCTGAGAAAACCAGGCAGCCATTAACCCAACCCTATACTGTTCCACAGCTTCTGTTTTGGCAACAATGCACCAGCGATATCTGGGTGCGCAAAACTATACTCACCGGGTACACCCTTCAGTTCCGGTTAAACCCCCCCCCCCCTTCAGGGGGGTGGTGGTAACTGTGGTGAAGGACGTGGTTCAGTCCTCAGCTCTGAATGTGGAAATACAGGCATTGCTCAGGAAGCGTGCCATTCAACTAGTAGACCCTGCTCTGACCGACCAGGGGTTCTACTCCAAATACTTCCTTGTGCCAAAGAAGGACGGCGGGCTCCGCCCTATTCTAGACCTGCGTGTACTGAACAAATACCTACGGGTGTTGTCGTTCAAGATGCTCACGCACAGGCACATTGTCCAGTCTGTCCGGCAGGGCGACTGGTTTACCACCATAGATCTGACAGATGCGTACTTTCACGTTCCCATCTGTCCGGGTCACAGGAAGTATCTACGATTCGCATTCCAGAGCAGGGTCTACGAGTTTTGCGTCCTGCCATTCGGCCTGTCTCTAGCTCCTCGAACCTTTTCGAAGTGTATGGACGCCATTTTAGCTCCTTTGCGGGCTCAAGGCGTCCGACTGCTGAACTATCTGGACGACTGGCTCGTCTGCGCGCAGTCAAAGGAGCAGCTGGCACAGCACACAGTGATGGTTACAGACCATCTCCAGCGGCTAGGTCTGAAGGTCAATCCAGACAAGAGCCGCCTCGTGCCCAGCCAACAGACCGAGTTTTTGGGTCTGCATCTGGACTCAGTGTCCATGGAAGCGACCCTATCGACACAAAGAGTTGCCTCATTAGAGCGGTGTCTCTCCCTATTCAGGTTGAGAGAAACAGTCAGCATGGAGCTCTGTCAGCGCATGCTGGGGTTGATGGCTGCCGCCTCGCAAGCCCTTCCTTTGGGCTTACTACACCAGAGACCTCTGCAGGCCTGGTTCAATGCCTTCGCGTTGCACCCGCGGAGAGACAAGCACCGCAGGTTGAGGGTATCCCGAACCTGCTGGGAGGCATTACGCTGGTGGAAAGTTCAGTCGAACATCCGCCAGGACGTGCGCTTGGGTCCCATCTTCCGAAGGGAAGTTATCACAACCGACGCTTCCAACCAAGGTTGGGGAGCAGTCTGGAACGGGACAGGGACCCGTGGAGTGTGGTCAGGACCCTGGAGGTCAGCCCACATCAACGCTCTGGAACTCAGAGCAGTGGACCTCGCCCTTCGGCACTTCTTGCCAGTGCTTCTAGACAAGCACGTGTTAGTGCGGTCAGACAACACCACAGTAGTGGCGTATATCAATCGCCAGGGCGGATTGCGGTCCCCCGGTCTTCACCGGATGGTAACGCGGCTGTTGCTCTGGGCTCAACCGCGTTTAGCCTCTCTGCGTGCAGTTCATCTGCCGGGCAGAGTCAATTACGCAGCGGATCTCCTGTCCAGAGGAGGTCCTCTTGCGGGCGAATGGCGTCTTCACCCTCGGGTGGTAGAGCGCATCTGGGAATGGTTCGGCACAGCGCAAGTCGATCTCTTCGCTTCGCGAGAGACCACGCACTGTCCTCTATGGTTCTCGGTGAAGGACCTCGACAGCCCCCTGGGGGTGGATGCACTGGCTCACGAATGGCCGCCAGGGCTCCTGTATGCCTTTCCACCGATTCCGATGCTCCCCGCCTTCTTGAAGAAGGTCAGGGTAGAGCGAGCGACAGTGATTCTGATCGCTCCTCGGTGGCCTCGGAGAATATGGTTCCCGAGTCTAGTGCAATTACTGCACGGTCGCCCGAGGGAGCTCCCTCTGCGAGCGGACCTGTTGTCCCAAGCTCAAGAAGAGCTTTGGCATCCGAACCCCAAACTCATGCAGTTATGGGCTTGGCCCCTGAGCGGGAGTGCCTGTCAGCCTTAGGGCTTTCGACTGCAGTTATATCGACCATCCAGAGTGCGAGAGCGCCCTCTACTAGGTCGCAGTATGCGTATAAGTGGCAGTTGTTTCAGAGTTGGTGTCTGGCTGAGAGCCACGACCCAGTCTCCTGTCCTATGGCAGTAATATTGCAGTTTCTGCAGAAACTGCTGGATGAAGGGAAATCTCCTTCTACGTACGCATTGACGGTTTATCACCTGGTTGCCATTTTTTGGCATCTCAGTTTCTGAAAGGCGCAAGACGCTTGCGGCCTCCAAGAACGACCAGTTTACCGTCGTGGAGCCTTGATGTGGTGCTAGAAGCCCTTACCAAGGCACCGTTTGAGCCTCTCCACAGCGTGGATATGAAGCTCATATCTATTAAGACTGCATTTTTGCTGGCTGTGGTATCAGCAAAACGCGTGAGCGAGTTACATGCACTTTCAGTGCATCCTTCTTGTACTCGTTTTGCAGGAGACGGTTCTAAGGTCTCCATGCGCCCTAATCCGGCCTTTTTACCAAAGGTTATATCCCCGTTCCACATGAACCAGTCAGTCGAGTTGATGGCGTTCCATCCTCCTCCTTTTTCTTCCCCAGAGGAAGAGCGGTTACACATGCTCTGCCCCGTGAGGGCATTGAGGTGTTATATTGACCGTACAAAGACTGTGAGGCAGACAGAACAGTTGTTCATATGCCATGGTTCTAGATCTTTGGGTCAGCCGCTGTCTAAACAGCGCCTTTCCCACTGGATAGTGGATGCTATTAAATTAGCGTATGAATCTGCAGGCCTTCCACCACCAGGGCAGTTGAAGGCGCATTCTACCAGGGGTATGGCGACATCCTGGGCCCTCTTTCGAGGGGTGCCGGTGTCTGATATTTGCACGGCAGCCAGTTGGGCTACGCCGCATACTTTCATGAGGTTTTACAGGTTAAATGTACTGGATTCCTCTGCTCCACTGTTTGGAGCATCTGTTTTACACTCTACGACGCCTCAGGATGCGGACGTATAGAGTGGTAGATAGCATGGTGTTGACTGTTCCACCTTTAAGACAGGTGTCATTACGAGCATAGACGCTGAGGCGCAGCTCCGCATATGCCTAGATGTACTGCCTACGCAGTTGCGTTATGACGTAAGTCTGTCCTACTGCCGAGAATCCTCCCTCGCGACAGCTAGGGTACACTGTATCCCATGTTGATGGTTATTTTCGACTTGAAAGGGAACGATAGGTTGCGGATGCAACCCCGGTTCCCTGAAAGAGAAAATAACCATCAAGCTGCGAGGTCGCTCCGGTAGCCTTCACGGCCTGAAGAGCAAAAGAGGAAGTGCATCCCCACGCGCGCAGTTAAGTAAGCTCCCAGGGGGGCGGGCTTACACTGCAGCTGGCGTGGGGGCCTATCGGCAGCTTTGCTATAAAAGCTCAGCCTACCGGTGCTGCCTGACGGCAATATCTCATGTTGATGGTTATTTTCTCTTTCAGGGAACCGGGGTTGCATCCGCAACCTATCGTTTTCACCCCATACCCACCTACTACACATTACAAACAGTCTCAAACAGTAAAAGACGGCCGGTGCTCGACCGCCCGCACATAAACACAATAATGGATTAGGACGGACGGGTTCAACCGGCCGCCTACAAATACAACAACAACAACAATAAAAATAATAATAATAATAATAATAATAATAATAATAATAATAATAATAATAATACAAAACATACATATATACAAATAATAATACAGGGCGGGGTGTACAGTAAAATTGTGAAATCGTCCCTTTTTTTTAAAGTCCAAAACTGCATCGGTGTGCTCAGCAAGATAATAGCAGAGTAATTTATTAGGTTGTGTTAGCGCCATTCAAAAATAAAATAAACAATCTTATAGATTATTTTGTTTAATCATTTTGAGTCTATGTTTATCGTGTTTAAATTATCATTATTTATTTCTTAGCAGACGCCCTTATCCAGGGTGACTTACAATTGTTACAAGATATCACATTATTTTTTACATACAATTACATTATTTTTACACATTATTTTTACATACAATTACCCATTTATACAGTTGGGTTTTTACTGGAGCAATCTAGGTAAAGTACCTTGCTCAAGGATACAGCAGCAGTGTTCCCCACCTGGGATTGAACCCACGACCCTCCGGTCAAGAGTCCTGAGCCCTAACCACTACTCCACACTGCTGCCCTGCTAATAACTGATCTATATATTTTTTTAATCTGGCTTTTTTGTATATTTAACATGTTATGAGATGACAATATAAAGAAAATACGTAGTTATCATCTGCAATTCACACACCCGATGTTAAATTTACTATACTGTATTGTATTATTATATACTATGGAGCGCCATTTGTGCCAAAACTATCTGGCCGTTAGTTTGTCAATTTGTTTGTCAATTCGTGAATTGGTCAATTTGTCCAGCAATTCGTCCATAAATTTGTCAATTCATAAACATATTTGTTCATTAATCTAATAATTCATTAATTAATCTGTCAATTCATTAATACGAAAGGCTGTACGGACCTGCACATTTTCAATTAACCAGACAATCTTCCAACTGTCAATCTCGCACTGTGCCGAAAACACTGCAACCTTTCTAGCCAATGGGAGCACACACTAATATTTTAATCAAATGAAAATCCAGCCTCACTCAGAACTGTTTCAGCCAATAATATTTAGAAGGGCGTTTAAAAAATATTCTATTTAACAATATACTCAACTCCGCTGGTTTTCAATGGAGACTTCCGTCTCACTGCACGCAAAGCATTGTGGTATATAGAGAGTTAGGCAAAAAGAATTATATGGAGAGTTAATGCAGATGTACGAAAAAATGCCGGTAGTTTGTTTACTGTACTATATTGCTGTGTCTTGATAATATTTTATGTTGTTATGTATTTCTAAAGTAACCTGTGTTACCGGACTGTTAAATGATTTAATCAATACGCTTCTTTAGAGCGATGTTTCTGCGCATGCGCAAATGAACAGGACTGTGCTCAGAAAACAGCATTTTTCATAATAACTATGTATTGTCATAATTTGCTAATGTTGCCGTGTTCTTCAAAAGGCCTTGGGCAAATGTGAAATCTACTTCAAAAGTTTTATGCATTTTTTTTAAAATGGCGAAAACCAGCAACAAAGGTGTAATGGTAGTCACTTACGTTGTTTAGCAATATTATTATTATTATTATTTATTTCTTAGCAGACGCCCTTATCCAGGGCGACTTACAGTTGTAAACAAAAATACATTTCAAGTAAAAATGCAATTAAGAGCAAGATAAATACAATGACTTTGGTTCTAGCAAGTACAAGTATGACAAAATACGATTCAATAACGGAGCAGATAACAGTGTCAGTGATAGTTACATCAGGATATAATTAAATACAAAATACTACAGATTAAATAACACTTGACAGATTACAGTACTCTAAAGTACAGGATTAAATGCAGTAAAATAGGGGGCAGATAAGAGCAAGTAAAGCACATTTAAAGAAGAGTGATAAGTGTCCAGAGGAAAAAAAAGAGGAGTTCTACAGGTGCTGTCTGAAGAGGTGAGTCTTGAGGAGGCGCGGGAAGGTGGTCAGGGACTGGGCAGTCCTGACATCTGTAGGAAGGTCTTTCCACCACTGCGGGGCGAGGGTTGAGAAGGAGCAGGCTCGGGAGCCAGGGTAGCGTAGAGGAGGTAGAGCCAGTCTTCTAGTGCAGGAGGAGCTGAGAGGTCGAGTGGGGGCGTAGGGAGAGATGAGGGTCTGGAGGCAGCTGGGTGCAGTCTGGTCAAGGCATCTGTAGGCTAGTACAAGAGTCTTGAACTGGATGCGAGCAGTGATCGGGAGCCAGTGGAGTGAGCGGAGCAGTGGAGTTGCGTGGGAGAAGCGAGGCAGAGAGAACACCAGGCGAGCAGCAGAGTTCTGGATGAGCTGGAGCGGGCGGGTGGCGGACGCAGGGAGGCCAGCCAGGAGGGAGTTGCAGTAGTCTAGGCGGGAGAGTACCAGGGCCTGGACCAGGAGCTGGGTGGCGTAGTTGGTGAGGAAGTGACGGATTCTTCATATGTTGCTCTGGAAGAATCGGCAAGTGCGTACCAGAGTGGAGATGTGCTGGGAATAAGAGAGGCAGGGGTCCAGGGTGACTCTGAGGTTCTTAGCTGAGGAGGAGGGAGAGAGTGTGGTAGATTCCAGAGGAACGGAGCTAGAGAGATCAGAGGAGGGAAAGAACAGGAGATCAGATTTAGAGAGGTTGAGTTTGAGGTGATGCGAGTGCATCCAGGAGGAGATAGCAGACAAACAGGTAGAGATACGGGAGGGGACGGTGGAGTCAGAGTTGGGGAAGGAGAGGAAAATCTCAGCATCATCAGCATAGAAATGGTATGAGAAACCATATGATGCGATGAGGGAGTCGAGGGAGCGGGTGTAGAGTGAGAACAGGAGAGGACCCAAGACTGACCCTTGGGGGACTCCTGTTGAGAGAGGGCGAGGTGTGGAGGTTGCTCCACGCCAGGTTACCTGGTAAGTGCGGTTGGAGAGGTAGGAGGAGAACCAGGCCAGAGCAGTGCCAGAGATTCCCAGGTCAGCAAGAGAGGATAGTAGAATAGAGTGATCGACAGTGTCAAAGGCAGCAGAGTGGTCGAGGAGAATTAGGACAGAGGAGAGAGAGGCAGCTCGGGCAGAGTTTAGTGAGTTGGTGACAGACAGGAGCGCGGTTTCAGTGGAGTGAGCGGAGCGGAAGCCAGATTGGAGAGGGTCGAGCAGAGAGTGGTTGGACAGGAAAGCAGAGAGCTGGTGGTGTACAGCCCGCTCGAGGGTTTTGGAGAGGAAGGGTAGGAGGGAGACAGGACGGTAGCTCTGGAGGGAGGTGGGGTCGAGGGTAGTTTTTTGAGGAGGGGAGTGATAGAGGCTTGTTTGAAGGCAGAGGGAAAGAGACCAGAAAGGAGAGAGGTGTTGAGAAGGGAGGAGATGAAGGGAAGTAGAGCAGGAGCAGCAGCTTGAAAGAGGTGAGTGGGGAGGGGGTCCAGGGCACACTAGTTCTCAATGTACATGTCAACTTGTTGATAGAGAACAGCTCGTTCCTATTCAATAATATGTCTAAAAAACATCCCAATTTTTATTGGACATGCTTCTGTATCTTTGAAAAATGGGTCATATAAATATTATGTTTTAAAGTAACTGAGTAAAACAATGATAAGTCTACACAAAGATTAACTGTATTATTATTATTATTATTATTATTATTATTATTATTATTATTATTATTATTATTATAGGATTTAGCTTTTCTGAAAGCTAGATTTTTCTATCCATATCCTAGGTGACTTCAACATTCATGTTGACTTGTCTTCTTCCCCCTAGTGACCGATTTCAACACGCTTCTGGACTGACTTGGGCTCTCTCAATCTGTCAACGTCCCCGCTCACACCCAAGGACACACCCTGGATCTGCTCATCACCAGGGGCCTTGATATCTACAATCTCTATGTCTCATATCTCTCTCTCTCTGGCCATTTCTTAATCACTGCTAATATTAATCTCCCTGCTCCTTCCTCCACTACTGATACTGTTAACTCCTTCAGTACCAAGAATCTGCTGAATTCTCTGAAACTCTCGGAATGTGTCTCTGCATCCCCTCTAACTGGTACTCTCCCGTCCTCAGTTGATGATACAGTGACCCTCTATAATGCAACCCTTACTCATATCATCGTCACTGTTGCTTCGCTTACAACCAGAACCATCAAGAAAGATCAAAACTGCCCATGGTACGCCATCGATCTTCGAGTGCTTAAGTCTGCCTCCCACAAGCTTGAGCGCAAGTGGAGGTCGTCTGGACTAACGGTTCACAGAGAGATCTGGACTGACAATCTCGCGAGCTACAGACATGTGCTCGCCGCGGCCAGGGTGAAGTACTTCTCTGAAATCATAACTATGGGAAACGTTAAACCCAGTGTTCTCTTTAAGACCATTGACCAAATCCTACATCCAGCCACCAACAGATCCATCTCCCGTTCATCCTCCTCTCTTACCTGTCATGATTTCTCCTCTTTTGGAACAAAACTGACATCTACTCTACGCTCTCCCGCCACAAACCCAGTTTACTACTTGACCACCTTGACGCTCCTCCAGTTGCCCCTTCTGCCCTTTCCTCCTTCTCTCCGGCTTACTGTTGAAATCAACTACTGCAACGTGCCCCCTGGACTCCTGGCCGACTAACCTTGCCCGTCTCTGTGCCTCTTATCTTGCTCCTTCCATTATGCACTCTCTCAATCTGTCCCTGGAATCTGGCTCGGTTCCTGCTGTGCTCAAGCTTGCACGAGTTATGCCGGTACTCAAAAAGCCCTCCCTCGACCTGGTTGACTTATCTAATTTCCGTCCCATCTCCAATCTCCATTTTCTCTCAAAAACTCTTGAAAGGGCTGTAGCTAGTCAGCTGATGAAATAAATCATGAATAACAATCTGCTTGAATCTCTACAGTCTGGTTTCTGGCCGCATCACAGTACTGAAACTGCTCTGCTCCGGATTGTGAATGATCTCCTGCTCAATGCTGATGCTGATGCTCCCTCTGTGCTTGTCCTCCTGAATCTAACAGCCGCTTTTGACACCATAGATCATAGCATTCTTCTTATATTATTATTATTTGTTTATTTAGCAGACGCCTTTTATCCAAGGCAACTTACAGAGACTAGGGTGTGTGAACTATGCATCAGCTGCAGAGTCACTTACAATTACGTCTCACATGAAAGACGGAGCACAAGGAGGTTAAGTGACTTGCTCAGGGTCACACAATGAGTCAGTGGTTGAGGTGGGATTTGAACCGGGGACTTCCTGGTTACAAGCCTTTTACTTTAACCACTGGACCACACAGCCTCCTATGACTGCCTTGAGAAGTATACTGGAATCTCTGGAACCTGTCTCCCCTGGATGTCCTCTTACCTATCCGGACGCATGCAATCTGTTTTCTATGTTGGACGCAGTGGCGTTGCAAACCCAGTCACTTGTGGTGTCCCCCAAGGATCTGTTCTTGGACCCCTTCTCTTCAATATCTACATGCTTCCCTTCGGTCACCTCATCCGCCAACATAGCCTCATGTTTCACTCCTATGCTGACGACACCCAGCTCTACTTAAAACTCGAGCCTGGAAGCCCCTCTGCCATTGTCCGGCTCTCGGCTTGCATTCAAGACATCAAGGCCTGGATGTCTGCCAATTTTCTTCAGCTGAACACTAGCAAATCTGAACTCCTTCTAGTAGGATCTAAAACTCAACTTAAAAATCTAAATATAGCTGCCCTGGACCTTGGAAACTGTCTGCTGCTGCCTTCCCCCACAGTACGAAGCCTTCTACCATCTTCGAAACATCTCCAAACTCCGTCCCTACCTTTCTCTCCCGGATGCAGAGATACTTTGTCATGCATTTGTCTCCTCTCAACTCGACTACTGCAACTCTCTATATCGTGGTCTCCCAGCAAGCACCATAAACCGACTGCAGCTAGTTCAGAATGTCACTGCCAGGATCCTTACCAGATGTAAAAAACGTGATCACATCACCCCCTGTCTTGCCCAGCTGCACTGGCTACCTGTAAAGTTCAGGATTATTTTCAAAACTGTCCTGCTCACCTACAATGCCCTTCATCACACAGGTCCCGAGTACCTCGTCAACCTGCTGACCCGCTATGTCCCTGCCCGCAAGCTGAGGTCCTCCGACTCTGGCCTGCTTGTTATCCCCAAGCAAAAGTGCTCGTTTAGCTTTATGGTGCCGACTCTTTGGAACTGTCTCCCAGCTTTGGTGCGTGATGCTCCCACCGTTGCTCGCTTTCAATCAACCCTTAAGATCCACCTGTTCTCTTTTGCTTTCTATGATCTTTAAGCCTGATATCTGCCGTGTTGCTGCTACTATTTCATGTATTATGCACTTTCCACTGTATTTAATGTATTATGCATTTTTTTGGTTTTACTGTATAGCATGTATTATGCATTTCTCTGTATTTAAAGTATTATGGATTTTCTTGTTGTTACTGCATCTTGTAAGGCACTTTGTGATGGTGGTCCACTATGAAAGGCGCTATATAAAATAAAGATTGATTGATTGATAATGCATTATGGCCCATTTTACCAAATATGGCAAAATATCACTTTAATTGAGTATCATTTTTTCATCTGCTGTAGGAAAAATCAAGTGAACTTGGATTATAATTCTTTGTTTAAACAGACCAACATATAATTTGCATTGTCCTAGCATAAAAGTAAATGAAAAAATTAACTATACATACTTTATGCAAAACAATTATACCCCTACCTCGCTCTTAATTCAATATTTCCAAAACTAAGCAAAATATTAATCCTAGTTCCTGATTCTCAAGTACATAATACTCTCTAAATCAGAGTATTTTGTTTGCATACATTCAACCATTAAGATTATCTTGTATGGTGACAACACATTTTAAAATGCATTTAACATTAACAATCAACACTTTCATAATTTATGTGTATGAACAAAAAGGTGAATCAATTATCTTACCAAAAATATATGGTTATGTATGTATAATTATGATATCATAGATGTTAACATTTGAACACACCACACCTGCAACCTGCTATATTTTACTCAGTTACCTAATGGTCTCAGAAGGAAAACGAACGAGGAATCATGGCTGCATAGCTGATTTTGTTTCTCACGATGTGGTGTCAGTTTCAGACCCTCCCCTATTTTCAGCTCCACGTCTGTTCCAGACACGTTGTGGTTGCGTTTGGTTGCTTCTACAAAAAATGTTGGATTATCCATTTACGCGACTTAGTATAATTTTGATTTATGAAGTGTCTTGTCACTAAACATTACAAAAACAATAAAATAATATGCTCATGACATGCACTGCTATTGCCATGCTTCATGTTGGAACCATTTTTTTTTAACTGGCTTTACTATAACTTACTATGAAACATAAGAACATAAGAACATAAGAAAGTTTACAAACGAGAGGAGGCCATTCAGCCCATCTTGCTCGTTTGGTTGTTAGTAGCTTATTGATCCCAGAATCTCATCAAGCAGCTTCTTGAAGGGTCCCAGGGTGTCAGCTTCAACAACATTACTGGGGAGTTGGTTCCAGACCCTCACAATTCTCTGTGTAAAAAAGTGCCTCCTATTTTCTGTTCTGAATGCCCCTTTATCTAATCTCCATTTATGACCCCTGGTCCTTTTTTCTTTTTTCAAGTCAAAGAAGTCCCCCGGGTTGACATTGTCTATACCTTTTAGGATTTTGAATGTTTGAATCAGATCGCTGCGTAGTCTTCTTTGTTCAAGACCGAATAGATTCAATTCTTTTAGCCTGTCTGCATACGACATGCCTTTTAAACCCGGGATAATTCTGGTTGCTCTTCTTTGCACTCTTTCTAGAGCAGCAATATCCTTTTTGTAACGAGGTGACCAGAACTGAACACAATATTCTAGGTGAGGTCTTACTAATGCATTGTAGAGTTTTAACATTACTTCCCTTGATTTAAATTCAACACTTCTCACAATATATCCCAGCATCTTGTTAGCCTTTTTTATAGCTTCCCCACATTGTCTAGATGAAGACATTTCTGAGTCAACATAAACTCCTAGGTCTTTTTCATAGTTCCCTTCTTCAATTTCACTATCTCCCATATGATATTTATAATGAACATTTTTATTGCCCGCATGCAATACTTTACACTTTTCTCTATTAAATTTCATTTGCCATGTGTCTGCCCAATTTTGAATGTGGTCTAGATCATTTTGAATGACCTTTGCTGCTTCAACAGTGTCTGCCACTCCTCCTATTTTTGTGTCGTCTGCAAATTTAACGAGTTTGCTTACTATATCAGAGTCTAAATCATTAATGTAGATTAGGAATAGCAGAGGACCTAATACTGATCCCTGTGGTACATCACTGGTTACCTCACTCAATTTCGAGGTTTCTCCTCTAATCAGTACTTCCTGTTTTCTACATGTTAACCACTCCCTAATCCATGTGCATGCATTTCCTTGAATCCCTACTGCGTTCAGTTTGAGAATTAATCTTTTATGCAGGACTTTGTCAAAAGCTTTCTGTAAATCTAAATAGACCATGTCGTATGCTTTGCAGTTATCCATTTTCAATGTTGCATCCTCAAAAAAGTCAAGTAGGTTAGTTAGACTCAATCTCTCTTTCCTGAAACCATACTGACTGTCTCCCAGGATACTGTTACCATATAGGTAATTTTCCATTTTGGATCTTATTATAGTTTCCATAAGTTTACATATAATAGAAGTCAGGCTTATTGGTCTGTAGTTACCTGGTTCAGTTTTGTCTCCCTTTTTGTGGATGGGTATTACGTTTGCTATTTTCCAGTCTGTCGGTACAACCCCTGTGTCAAGAGAATGTTGCATGATCTTGGTTAGCGGCTTGTAAATAACTTCTTTCATTTCTTTGAGTACTATTGGGAGGATCTCATCCGGCCCAGGGGATTTGTTTATTTTAAGAGCTCCTAGTCCCTTTAACACTTCTGCCTCTGTTATGCTAAAGTTAATTAAAACTGGATAGGAACAGGTCGACATGTGGGGCATGTTGTCCGTGTCCTCCAATAACAAATCCTTAAATTACCACAATTAAGACATTATCAGTCTCCTTACGTAGGTTACAACAGCTGGCAGCCACTGTGCCAAGGGCACCACTGGTAAAATAAATTTCACTACAACTTGGTTTATCCACACAGAGAGAGGTTTTTAGCATCAGATCTAGAATCATTGGTTACCTTTAAATAAATAAATTACAAAATAATTGCTTACTTACTATCACTTTGTTGATGTAGAGGTCTTCGCACTTCAGCTTTCCATTTTTGCCCTAGCATAAGCTTGTTGGTAAATAGCTTGCGCATCACTTTCCGCACTGTGTCTCCCAGGTCAGTCCCTCCGATAGAACTCGGGTACAGGATCTGAGGAACAGTCCATGTTAAACTGATGTTAGCAGAAAATGCCAAATGATATATATATATATATATATATATATATATATATATATATATATATATATATACATATATATATATATATATATATATATATAAAATATACTGCAGTGTACAAAATTGAAGGTATATGAAAGCAAAGGTTTTTTTTAAAAATGTACACAAAAACTTTAAAAGATTAAATTAAAAAAATATTTTTTAATCTTTTAAACTTTTTGTGTACATTTTTAAAAAAAACCTTTTCTTTCTTTCTTTCTTTCTTTATATATATATATATATATATATATATATATATATATATATATATATATATATATATATATACATAGGCGCCGACTACGTGGGGGCTCCAGGGCTTCAGCCCCCGCCAAACAAAAAAAATGGGTCTCAGCCCCCCCTGGAATTTAAAAAAACACGCGATTCCAATTAGGTTGTCTTTTGTACCGCACTATTTACGATAGTCGTAACCCCCCCCCACGTCTGGTGCATTGGTCCGAGTAAATTTCACTGGGTTCCTGCTTCATTACATCATGTGACAAAGGCCCGTTGGATGAGTAACATAAAACATAACGGTAAAGGGCGCACAGTGGGCAGTCTGTTGTTACGTCACGGCTGCATGTACAGTGACTTTTGGTAAATGCAAGCGGGATGGGAAAACTCTTTTTAGGCAGAAGTCACAAAGGTTAGTAGTTAGTAAAAGTGGATAATGAAATCATAGATAAATTTAATTAAGAAGACAAACATACGTTCTGCAGTTGCTGAAGGAAGAACTGCGGTCAGGACTGAATCAGCTTTATCAGTTGCTGCCGGGCCCAGCACGACTGAACCAGAGACATCTACCCAGAGCGAGAGCGAAACGGAACAGAAAAAATGCCAAAGCATTGGACTCAAGTTCTACACCAAATTCCAGAAAGGTTAGTGCTGACTCGGCTAAAAAACAAACAGGAAGATCGTATCAGTCCAGTTGGAAGAGTACTTTTGGTTGGCTTACTTACAACCAGAAAATGGACAAAGTTTTCTGCAACATTTGCTGTTCTGCTGCTAAAATGAAAATCCCAATCCCAGCCACATCTCAAAAAAAGATTCATACACGACTTTCGTTCAGGAAGGGTTCGGAAATTGGAAAAAGGCTTTAGAAAGGTTTAGCAGTAACGAGAAATCAAGTTTGCATCGAGGCTCTGCTGGTGCCGTAGCAGCAATTAAAGGAGGTGTAAATGTAGCTGCAGCCTGTTCGCAAGGCAAACTAAAACAAATGAAAGACGCAAGAGACGCCCTAATGAAAATTCTGTCATTATTAAGGTATCTGGTTTGTCAGGGTCTCGCTAAACGAGGAAAAGTGGACGCACAGTCAAATTTTACACAACTTTTGAATCTACGTGCAGAAGACGTCCCGACATTAAAATCCTGGCTGAATCACTCTGGATACAAATGGCGTTCTCATGACGTTACAACTGAAATGATTTCAATAATGGCACATGATATCCTTCAGACATTAACAAAGGAAGTACATGAAACTGGATTTTATGCTGTTATTGTGGACGAGACTGCAGTGTTATGATGGAGCTGCTAATATTGCTGGAAAGCACCGGGGGTTTCAGGCACTAGTACAGCAAGAGGAGCCTCGTGCTTTATATGTGCACAGTTTAGCACACAGTCTGAACTTAATGGTGCAAGACGTACTACAAAGTGTTGACATTTGTCGAAATTTGATGACAGTAATTCGTGACCTGATTAACTTTGTGAAGAATTCTCCAAAACGACTTGCTTGCTTTGAAAGGTTTCAGACAGGGGAGCAAGACAAAGTGAGTCTGCTCCCATTTTGTCCAACAAGATGGACACTCCGAGCATCTTCACTGCAGTCAGTGGTCTCCAACTACAGTGAATTAACTGAGTTTCTTGAAGATCTATCAATTAACAATAAAAGTGAAGCTAAAGGGAAAGCAAGTGGATTCTCTGCACATCTCTGAAAGTTTGACACATACTTCACTCTCCAGTTGCTTTTACTCATTTTTTCACGTGTCGAAATGGCCAATACTGCCTTGCAGAGTAGTGACATGCAGTTCCATCAAGCAGAGATAACTGTTAATTTGCTTAAATGTAGTATAAGTCAACTACGCAACGGATTCAATCAGTTCTGGGAGAAAGCCATTTGTGGGGCAGAATTGTTGGATTTGGATAGCCCCACTCTTCCAAGACCTAGAAAGGTACCTCGGCGGTTTGATGATGGATCTGTATCGCATTCATTTCAGTCTCCTGAAGAACTCTACCAACGAAGGTACCACAGTGTTATAGACTGTGTTACAACTGCACTGTGCAACAGGTTCAAGTCTGATGTGTGGGAACACATGACAAGCATTGAAAAGTTTGTCACTGGGGCATGTGACAGCAATCGCATTGCAGAGTTCTATAAGGCTGACTTTGCCGCTGCTCGACTGCAACTACAGTCTCCTTGCACATCGGAAAGGTCATTCTCAACCCTTTGAAGGATTAAGACCTACCTTCAATCTACCATGGGACAACCCAGACTGAACCATGTGACCTTACTGCATGGTCACAAACAGCTTTCTATGGAGATGGATCTCAACGCAGTGGCAAATGAACTCATCCAGCGATCAGCATCCAGGCGAGCAACTTTCAGCATTGAAAATTAAGATCCTACATCATGATAAATACTGTATGTTACTTTATTATTTATTTATTTATTTTTTACATATCCCATAGCCTATATCAGTTTTTATGTGTGTGATTTTATCTGACAGCGGTCCCTTAGAGGGGGGGGGGGGGGGGGGGGGTTAGGGTGAAGTAACTCAGCCCCCCCCCCCCGAAATTTGAAAACTCGGCGCCTATATATATATATATTGTAATCGGCCGGCACTCACGGTCGTTTGTTTGCCCCTTTAAAAGCAGACCCTGGACACAGGAAATGGAGTTTTAAGCGCGGTTGCACTATTTTTAATAAACAAATAAAACACAAACAAAAATAAACACCTAGCTCCTTGTTGAAGCACTGACTATACAGGCAGTTTACCTGCCAAGCAAACACACCAAACCACACAGTTTTAACACAAAAACAGGCTTTTACACTACCTTTTCTTTGCACGTTTGAGCACACTGTCAAGCCGGCTTCTAAACACACCAGCAGCCTTGAACAGACTGGCTGCTTCATTTATATACCCTGCACCTGGCTCTAATTTACAATAATCACCAGGTGCAGGGGATAATTACTAATAAAACAATTAACAAATAACTAAACAATTAAACAAAATGTGCATACGCACATGTTTTATGCAGGGAGGAGGGAGGCTATTAACCCCCTTGTTGCTGTGTTACTATATATATATATATATATATATATATATATATATATATATATCAGATTTCAAGTGATTTCAACTATGTACAATGTTACTGTGGCAGAGTAAATATTGGCCCAGGTTGATTGCGTCAGGTGGGAGCAATCAATTAATTAATTAGTCAATGATCACCCAGCCACCTGGCATAAAAGGAGACCTCAGACTTCCAGTAGGAGAGTTCTAGAAGGAGAGGAAGCAAGTGTGTTTTTCTGTGTGTGCTGGTCTTTTGTTTTTGAATCCAGTGAAGGCAACGCCCAGCCTGGAAGCCTTATTTTGTTGTAAGTTTCGTTTTGTGTATATTTTGTGTCTTAGAAACCTTTTTGTTTGGCCCTCGTGCCGGTTTATTTTGTATTTTTGGTGAATTAAAATCTTTATTTTGAACTTTTCACACTGTCTCTGAGTCTCAACCTCTATCATCCTGTCACAGTTACACATACCATTAAATCTACATTTTATTTTTAAATAAGCTATTCATACCAAAAATCAATCATTATCCCCACTTAATATAAGTTTAGTCCTGAAACCTTCATACTATTTTTTTTTTCCTGAAGTCAGCATGGGTGCACATATCTTCCATCTCTATGGTCTGCCAGGGTTGAGGAAGCATGTCGTCAATGTCCTCCACACTGTTGCCAAGGGCAGAAACCACCCTCTGTATTAGGACCGAGCCTGCCTGCTGGTTCTCAAGAATGCTGTCAAGCTTCATGAAGACACTCCTCTGAAAATCTATTAGAACAGACATTTATAGCACTTAGGTGATGGTAATTCAGAGATGTAATGCAGTAATGTTCTGCAGTGATGCACTTTCCTTTTGCAGATGCCTTATTGCATCTGTTGATTTAACCAAAACAACTGGAACACAAGACTTTTTTTAAAGCAAGGACCATTTCATAAACTGTAAGATCATGCAACAATCACATTAGAAGAACTGGAGTTTACAAAATCAATAGAATTGCTACAAACAACAATTGAAATCTCTGGTTCAAAACAAACTACCAATTAATTGCTATAGAAAATGGCAGCTCAAAGCTGGAGCATTTGGAAATGAAATGTAACAAGTTAAGATTTTAAGGCTAGCAAGATGAATGATCAACTTACTATCATCAGTCTGAGGTCTTCTGGTGGCATTCTCTGTAGACATGGAGGGCTTTGCTGCTACAGAAACATAAAATAGACAAAAAAGTAGTAAATAAACATAAGCATATGGATTAATTGTTAGAATCAAAATGGCATTGTTTGCATATATACAGTGCCTTGCATAAGTATTCAGCCCCTTGAACTTTTCCACATTTTGTAGTGTTACAACCTGGAATTAAAATGGATTTAATTGTGATTTTTATCATTTGATTTACACAACATACTTAACACTTTGAAGGTGCAAAATATTTTTTATTGTGACACAAAAGTTAATTAAACAAAAAAAAAAAACATTTGTTGGTTGCAAAGTATTCACCCCCCTGAGTCAATACTTGGTAGAAGCACCTTTGGCAGCAATTACAGTTGTGAGTCTTTTTGGGTAAGTCTCTACCAGCTTTGCACATCTGGATCCTGCAATTTTTGCCCATTCTTCTTGGCAAAATTGCTCAAGCTCTGTCAAGTTATTATTATTATTATTATTATTATTTATTTCTTAGCAGACGCCCTTATCCAGGGGATGGGGACCGTTGGTGAACAGCAATTTTCAAGTCGGATTGAGGTCTGGGCTTTGACTGGGCCATTCTAAGACATTCAGGTTCTTGTTTTTAAACCACTCCAGTGTAGCTTTGGCTGTGTGTTTAGGGTAATTGTCCTGCAGGAAGGTGAACCTCCGCCCCAGTCCCAGGTCTCTTGCAGACTGAAACAGGTTTTCCTCTGGAAGTTCCCTGTATTTGGCTCCATCCATCTTGCCCTCAAACCAGTTTCCCAGTCCCTGCCGATGAAAAGCATCCCCATGGTGCTGCCACCACCATGCTTCACCGTGGGGATGGTGTTCTCAGGGTGATGAGCAGTGTTGGCTTTGCGCCACACATAGCGTTTTGCGCTGAGGCCAAAAAGTTCAGTTTTGGTCTCATCAGACCAGATAACTTTTTCCACATGTTTGCTGTGTCTCTGTGGCAATGCGCCCCGCCCCTGTGTGCAATTGTGTGTTATGTGTTGTATGTTGTGTGCGTGTGTTAATGTTGGTGTATAGTCATTGGTACACGGGATATAAACGGGTCTGTGTTTCACGTGTATTTAAAAAGTGTAGATTTGTATTTAGGCACGAGGAGAGCACAAATCACTTCACGTGCTGGTTAAATGTAATATGTGAGCACGGGGTTGCACAGAATTAATTCACGTGCTGGGATTCAAGTGAATAATTAATTAGTAATTGAATCCCAGCACAACAGTATATATAGATGCACATTTCTTTCAGTCGGGGTTCGGTGTTCAGGGCGAAGGAACGGGAGAGAGAGGAGATAAAAATAATAACAATAATAATAATAATAAGAAGAAGAAGAAGAAGAAGAAGTGTTTCTCACCGTGTTTGTTCGTCCCTGTTTGTTAGTGTCTGTCCGTTTTGTCTACCTGTTTATTTTGGCTACCAGTGCCGTGTCCTGTGTTTTGTTACAACCGTTTATTTTCTGTCTGTTTATTCATTAAATGCTGAGCGAAAGCATTCGCTCAGCTCCACCAAACTCCACATCTCTCTGTCGTTTGTGTTCCTGTTTCTGGTCTGACGCCACCCACTCCGGCCGTCTTTGTGACACGTGGTGTCATCGTGGGATAACAGCGCCTCCAAGCGTCAGACCAGGAGAGGGGGTTTTGTGTTTAAAAAAAAAAAAAAAAAAAAAAAAAAACCACAGGACTGTTTTCAAAAAAAAAAAAAAAAAAAAAAGTGAAAATGGAAGGCTGGAGAGACGGCTGCCGGGACCTGGAGGACCTCCTCGGGGGCCTCGAGGACCAAGGCTGGTGCATGGCCTGTGGAGTCTACGGACACACGGTGGCGATCTGCCCCTTCCAAGGTGAGGAGGAGGAGGAACCGGCCCAGGAGAGGAAGGTGGGGAGGAGGAGTAAGAAGAGAAGGGGGAAAGGAAAGCTGCAGCAGCAACAGCAACCACAACACCAGCCGGTGGAACAGCAGCCCGGGTGTTACTGCTGTGCTGAGCCTGGGCATTCCAGCACCAACTGCCCCTGGTACCCCCTCGGACAGCTACCCCAACTATGCCCCATCTGCAGAGGTGAGCACTTCGTGGCCCACTGCCCTGTCCATCAGGAGAGGGAGGAGCAGGGGTCGCCTCAGTCTCCACGACCAGCAGGGGGGGTAGACTGCTGCTCCCACCGCCCCAACCACAACTGCAACAGCGGCCAGAGGAGCCAGAGAACCTGTTCCCCTGGTGCACCTGGTGCGGAGAGGTGGATCACCGCTGGAGGGACTGCTCCGAGGTGCCACCGAGCTGGTGCGGGCGATGTGAGGAAGGGGGACATGACTGGTCAGGATGCCCCTATGCCAGCTCGCCAGTGCCCAAGCGGGAGGAGCCTGAGCGTCCACAGCCCAAATGGGAGGAGCCTGAGCGTCCACAGCCCGAGCGGGAGGAGCCTGAGCGTCCACAGCCCAAGCGGAAGGAGCCTGAACGTCCTACGCCTGAGTGGGAGGAGCCCGAACATCCTACGCCTGAGTGGGAGGAGCCCGAACGTCCTACGCCTGAGTGGGAGGAGCCCGAACGTCCTACGCCTGAGTAGGAGGAGCCCGAACGTCCTACGCCTGAGTGGGGGGAGCCCGAACGTCCACAACCCAAGAGGGGGGAGTCGGTGCGTCCACAGCCCAAAAGGGAGGAGTCAGTGCGTCCACAGCCCAAAAGGGAGGAGTCGGTGCGTCCACAGCCCAAAAGGGAGGAGTCGGTGCGTCCACAGCCCAAAGGGAGGCAAGTCGGGGCTTCCACAGCTCTGGGACCCAAGCCACCAGCAGAGGGAAAATGCCTGCTGGTTCAGCCCCAAGAGCCGGAAGGAGAGGAGTTACAGGCACAACCCCCTGGAAATTTTTTTGGGGGAGAGGGGCAGGAGGCTGGTGTCCCCCAGCAGCCTCTATTCATGCTGCTGAAGGCAGCACGGCGCGCACCAGCCCAGCCGCCACAGCGGAGGGAGCCAGCGCCGCCAGGAGCAGAGGAGCTGCCTCTGCCTCCGCCACCTCCACCGCTTCCTCCACTAGGAGCAGAGGAGCAGGAGCTGCCTCTGCCTCCACCACCACCAGGAGCAGAGGAGCAGGAGCTGCCTCTGCCTCCGCCACCTCCACCGCTTCCTCCACTAGGAGCAGAGGAGCAGGAGCTGCCTCTGCCTCCACCACCACCAGGAGCAGAGGAGCTGGAGCTGCCTCTGCTTCCGCCACCGCCCGGAGCAGAGGAGCAGGAGCTGCCTCTGCTGCCCGTACCTCCACAGGGAGTACGGTGGCCGGAGCCCCAGAAAGGGGAGCTGCCGGCCACGAAGAAGGGGGACGAGGTCTGGAGACCACTTTCCCCAGCAGCAGTTTCGCTGCCGGAGATCGTGGGGGAGGTCCGGAGACCTGCTCCCACTGCAGCAGTTTCGCTGCCGGAGATCGTGGGGGAGGTCCGGAGACCTGCTCCCACTGCAGCACTTGTGCTGCAGAAGAGACTGTGGCCGGAGCCCCGGAAGAGGGAGCTGCCGGCTACGAAGAAGAGGGGAGGTCAGGAGACCATCCCCCAAGCAGCCTTTCCGCTGCCAGGACTGCCCCTGCTGAAGGAGTCAGTCTGGGAGCTGTCAGCACGTCTACTGACAGCATGGCCAGTAGCAGCCTGGCTACTGGCAACATTGCCACCTGTGGGCCCCTGGAAGCCTCCCTTTCCAGCCCGAGACTTTGTCCTGGACTGCTGGGTTTTTAAGGGGGGAGGTGGCCGTTGAGGCCATGTGTGCTGCGCACAAGGGGGGGTATATGTGGCAATGTGCCCCGCCCCTGTGTGCAATTGTGTGTTATGTGTTGTATGTTGCGTGCGTGTGTTAATGTTGGTGTATAGTCATTGGCACACGGGATATAAACGGGTCTGTGTTTCACGTGTATTTAAAAAGTGTAGATTTGTATTTAGGCACGAGGAGAGCACAAATCACTTCACGTGCTGGTTAAATGTAATATGTGAGCACGGGGTTGCACAGAATTAATTCACGTGCTGGGATTCAAGTGAATAATTAATTAGTAATTGAATCCCAGCACAACAGTATATATAGATGCACATTTCTTTCAGTCGGGGTTGGGTGTTCAGGGTGAAGGAACGGGAGAGAGAGGAGATAAAAATAATAACAATAATAATAATAATAATAAGAAGAAGAAGAAGAAGAAGTGTTTCTCACCGTGTTTGTTCGTCCCTGTTTGTTAGTGTCTGTCCGTTTTGTCTACCTGTTTATTTTGGCTACCAGTGCCGTGTCCTGTGTTTTGTTACAACCGTTTATTTTCTGTCTGTTTATTCATTAAATGCTGAGCGAAAGCATTCGCTCAGCTCCACCAAACTCCACATCGCTCTGTCGTTTGTGTTCCTGTTTCTGGTCTGACGCCACCCACTCCGGCCGTCTTTGTGACAGTCTCCCACATGCCTTTTGGCAAAATCCAAACAGGATTTGATATGGGTTTTTTTCAGCAATGGCTTTCTTCTCGCCACTCTTACATAAAGCCCAGCTTTGTGTAGCGTCCGGGTTATAGTTGTCCCATGGGCGGTTTCTCCCATCTCAGCTGTGGATCTCTCCAGCTCCATCAGAGTTACCATTGGCCTCTTGGTTGCTCAACCGACTAATGTCCTCCTTACGTGGTCACTGAGTTTTGGTGGACGGCCTTCTCTAGGCAGAGTCGTGGTTGTGCCATATTCTTTCCATTTTTTAATAATGGATTTAACGGTGCTCCGGGGAATGTTCAAAGTTATGGGATATTTTTTTATAACCCAACCCTGATTGGTGCTTCTCCAGAACTTTATCCCGGACTTGTTTTGATAGCTCCTTGGTCTTCATGATGTTTATTTAGATATGCTCTCTAACAAACTCTGGGGCCCCTGCAACTTGAACTTGACCTTGTAGGGGTCTTCTCATCCCATCTGCGAGGTGATGTTGACCTTTCATCTGATCTGTGAGATGATCTTGACCTTTCATCTGATCTTCAAGGTGATCTTGACCTTTCATCTGATCTGCGAGGTGATCTTGACCTTTCATCTGATCTGCGAGGTGATCTTGACCTTTCATCCGATCTGAGAGGTGATATTGACCTTTCATCTGATCTGCGAGGGGATGTTGACCTTTCATCTGATCTGCGAGGTGATCTTGACCTTTCATCTGATCTGCCAGACCTCTCATCTGATCTGCAGGATGACCTAGACCTGTCTGATCTTTTGGATGACTTTGGCCTGGCTGATCTGTATGGTAAGCTTGGAGGGGTCTTCGAACTAGACTGGCACATCTGAGGTAGTGAAGTCCCATCTGAAAATGACTGCACAGTTGTGGTCTAAATATTATTTCAAAGTTGGGCAAGGTATTGATTTAAACTTCAAGTTATACTTTGAAAGATTATCAATATGTAAAGTGCGTTTTTGAGAGTGTGAAGTACTTGAGTTGTAAATCTCATAATATTGGGTTTAACATGCCAACTGGCTATCTGTAATATCCATATCAATTAATTAATCCTTTAAACATTTACTTTGTGTACCTAATCTCATATCAACATAATGTTGGTTGCAAAGAGCAATCACAAATGTAATATTTAATAGCTGCACTCACACTCGGCTGACTTTGGCAATTATGTTTTTTTCTTTTTTGTTAATATGTTTCTTCACACTTTCTTCCACTTTCTCATCTACAACATAACATCACATTTTCATCATTGAACAACAATAAAAACACAAGTCATTAACAGAATGAATACAGTGTAATAATAGCATATAAGCTTAACACATTCTACTGTAATTCTGATTTTCAGATCTTAATTTCTTATATTTATAATGCAATTGCTGTAAAATAGCATTATATCTGCACTGAAGACACAAACATTTTGACAGTCTTTTGCAAAAATAAACACCATATCCATCTGTATCCGAGTCAAAACGAGCTGGTTTCACCACTCTCCTATGTCTAAGTCCCTGCTCTGTATCGGACTTAACATTGGATATCAAGCATGCCCTATTGCACTGTATATATATATATATATATATATATATATATATATATATATATATATATATATATATATATATATATATATATATATATATAGTGCCTATAGAAAGTCTACACCCCCTTTCAAAATGTTCACCTTTTGTTGCCTTATAGTCTGGAATTAAAATGCATTAAAATATATATATTTTTTCATTTATCTACACATCATATCCCACAAATTCCAAGTGAAAAAAATATTCTAGAAATTTGTAGAAAATTAATTTAAAAAAAAACTGAAATAGCTTGGTTGGATAAGTGTCCACTCCCCTTGTAATAGCAATCCTAAATTAGCTCAGGTGTAACCAATCGCCTTCAAAATCACACACCAAGTTAAGTGGCCTCCACCTGTGTTAAATTGTAGTGATTCAAAAGATTTCAGGATAAATTCAGCAGTTCCTGTAGGTTCCCTCTGCTGGGTAGTGCATTTCAAAGCAAAGACTCAACCATGAGCACCAAGGCGCTTTCAAAAGAACTCCAGGACAGTTTTGAAAGTTTTTGAAAGGCACAGATCAGGGGATGGGTATAAAAAAATATCAAAGGCCTTGAATATCCCTTGGAGTATGGTCAAGACAATTATTAAGAAGTGGAAGGTATATGGCACCACCAAGACCCTGCCTAGATCAGGCCATCCCTCCAAACTGGATGACCCGGACGGCTTGCCCTGAGCAACTGTAGCACAGGCCGGTGACCGGGAGCAAGGACTGGCAGGTAGAGGCGCATGGCTGTGGACCGGCGCAGCGACTTCTTGGATCTCAGGGGGAGTGGAGCAGTAGGTAGGGGGAATGGAGCAACCAGCAGGGGGAGCGCCAGCGACGTCTGCCTTTTGCGCAGTGACGTATTCCTCCTGCGCAGCGACGTCTGGGATCCAAGTGGAGTAAGGGACCAGGCAAGTGGCTGGGCACAAGGTCGAGTGGAGGGAGATCGAGGCATTCTGGGCTGGTGTCCACACAGCTGGAGCACAGGACCACACTTGATAGCGCCGGAGTGCCTCCCCCGGCTTGTTGCTGAGGCTTTGTTGGACTTGTCTTCAGAAGGTGGCTCCCGTGACAGGAACATCTCCACCCCCTCTGGCTCTAGGGACGGCAGCTCCACCCCCTCTGGCTCTCGGGACGGCAGCTCCACCCCCTCTGGCTCTCGGGACGGCAGCTCCACCCCCTCTGGCTCTCGGGACGGCAGATCCACCCCCTCTGGCTCTCGGGACGGCAGCTCCACCCCCCTCTGGCTCTTGGGACGGCAGCTCCACCCCTTCAGGCTCTTGGGACGGCAGCTCCACCCTCTCTGGCTCTTGGGACGGCAGCTCCACCCCCCTCTGGCTCTCGGGACGGCAGCTCCACTCCCTTCTGGCTCTTGGGACGGCAGCTGCACCCCCTCTGGCTCTCGGGACATCAGCTCCACCCCCCTCTGGCTCTCGGGACGACAGCTCCACCCCCTCTGGCTCTCGGGACGGCAGATCCACCCCCTCTGGCTCTTGGGACGGCAGCTCCACCCTCCTCTGGCTCTTGGGACGGCAGCTCCACCCCCTCTGGCTCTCGGGACGGCAGCTCCACCCCCTCTGGCTCTCGGGACGGCAGCTCCACCCCCTCTTGCTCTCGGGATGGCAGATCCACCCCCTCTGGCTCTTGGGACAGCAGCTCCACCCCCTGTGGCTCTTGGGACGGCAGCTCCACCCCTTCAGGCTCTTGGGACGGCAGCTCCACCCCTGGGTCTCGGGACGGCAGCTCCACCCCCTCTGGCTCTCGGGACGGCAGCTCCACCCCTTCTGGCTCTCGGGACGGCAGCTCCACCCCTTCTGGCTCTCGGGACAGCAGCGGTGCCTCTCTTGCCTGCTCCCACTTTTGAAGCAGCAGCTCCAGCTCGGTTGGTTCCGGATCCGGTAGCCCCCTCTCCTGTCTCCATCTCCTGCTCTGCTCCTTCTGAGCAGCGGTGTTCCTGTTGATCCTGGTGATCAACTCTTCAATACTTTCCATTTTCTGGGACTTAGGGGCGCCCACACTCGCTGCCACCATATGTAAAAGACTTGCACCCACTCAGGTTCGTTGCCCCTTTAAAAATAGACCCAGGACACAGATTTGGAGGTTTTTAAGGCGCAATTTTTTTTTTAATAATAACAAAAACAAAAATAACGAAAACAAACACCTAGCTCTTTCCTTGTGCACTAACTAAACACAAATAAGTTCCCTGACTAACATGGGACAGCTAAACTGTTTCCCCGTCCACAAACCACGCAGATTGTTTTACACAATACCTTTTTTTTTTTTTCGGTTGCACACACTCACAAACGGACTCTTCACAACCGGGCTCTTCACACCGCAGCCACCCAGAACAGACTGGTTGCTTTCCTTTTATACCCTGCACCTGGCTCTAATTTACAATAATCACCAGGTGCAGGGGATAATCACTAATCAAACAATTAAACAATTAAACTCAATCAATGTGCATTTGCACATGGTTTTCATGCAGGGAGGATATTAACCCCCTCCCTGTTATCTTACAATATATATATATATATATATATATATATATATATATATATATATATATATATATATATATATACTGTATGTATATATATATATATATATATATATATATATATATATATATATATATATATATATATATATAAACGACTTGTTTTCTTGTTTTCTGATTTACAATTCAGAAACGAAAAAGAAAGGACTTGGACTCACATTATATGGTGATATGTAATGTTAAATGTTAAAGCGTGCATCTACTAAAAATCATTGCTGCAGTGTTGTCTGTATTAGAATCCTGGGGAGGCCTAACCCTGTAACCCTAAGGCACACACATTTTCAAGTTATTTTTTCTCCTGCCTTATGTTTAAGTACAAGAACAATTTTATAAAAATTCCCCCAAATTATAGATTTTTCCGCGTTGTATACTTCTAACAGGCACTAATTTGTCATTAGGGTGAATTGAGAGCTTCGGTGTTTCAGGGAATTGATGGCCATATTTGTTTGTTTCTTCAAGTGTTTTAAATTTCCTGCACTGCAGAAAGTTAATGTTCTAACTTATGCAAACATCTTAGCTTTGTGTCATGTCATCAGTCTGAGTTAACCTTTGACTAAGCCAAAGTTTTTTGTCTATCTTATGCAACCGGACCCTGATCAAATGTTTCAACGTGTTTGTCACATGTTTGTCTGATCTTGCAACACTTGAGCAAGTCTGAAATACAAGATAACAAAGAATGCCTACTGACTTGACAACACGTGTATGGCGGGCAAGTTAAGACTTTATGAGGCTGACAGAATTCACAAGTATGTAATCTTTATGAATGTTTGATAAGAGGAAAAAAATAACTTATCTAAAACTTAATCTTTATGAATGCCATACAACCTTACCTTACACCGGTTGCAATCTGCAGAAACTGAATTTTCAGTGTGAACAATGCTTACTGTTTCACAGTCCTTTACAGCGCAACCTGAGCTATGCATGTAGTACTATAGTCAACATGGTACAGTCCATTACTCCCTATAATATTTTAGCGACCCGGCTAACTGTACTGTGGGGGAAAAGAGCTTTGTGTATATTGTCATGCTGTGTGTTATCTTGTTCTTCCGGGGGTCATAACCTCTAAGAGCGTGAAAGACCTGGGCTTACGGTTGGCTGGCACCGGGGGGACAGGCGGGCTGGCTGAAGAAAAGGATAAATATGGGGAGGGGACTGTAGTTGGTAGGGGTGGTGCAGTCAAAAGTTGCTGAGTGAACTGTTCATGGAGCATAAGGGGTGCGTTCATGGAGGTCATTCTGTACAGAATCTGACCAATCTAGGCAATTCTAAAAATGACCTCCGTGAACACACCCATTGGCTAAACTGGTCAGATTCTGCACAGAATGATCTCCGTGAATGCACCCTATAACAACTGTCTGAAAATCCCAGTAAGAAAGCCTGTTGGTGATAGAGTTCTGTAGTTATCAGATGTATTATTTTTGCATAGACTATGGCCAGCAGTAGTTTTTGTAACCTACTGGAATAATAAACAGAGTATTTGGAAATTGTATAGTAGGTCACCGCTTACATCTTTTCGTGAGTTCGCTACAATGTTGGTACAATCCAGCTAGGTTCTGACATGTGACTGACTCGGCTGCATCATCTAGACAATGTGGGGAAGCTATAAAAAGGCCAACAAGATGCTCGGATATATTGTGAGAAGTGTTGAATTTAAATCAAGGGAAGTAATGTTAAAACTTTACAATGCATTAGTAAGACCTCACCTAGAATATTGTGTTCATTTCTGGTCGCCTCGTTACAAAAAGGATATTGCTGCTCTAAAAAGAGTGCAAAGAAGAGCAACCAGAATTATCCCAGGTTTAAAAGGCATGTCGTATGCAGACAGGCTAAAAGAATTGAATCTATTCAGTCTAGAATAAAGAAGACTACGCGGTGATCTGATTAAAGCATTCAAAATCGTAAAAGGTATAGACAATGTCAACCCAGGGGACTTTTTTGACCTGAAAAAAGAAACAAGGACCAGGGGTCACAAATGGAGATTAGATATAGGGGCATTCAGAACAGAAAATAGGAGGCACTTTTTTACACAGAGAATTGTGAGGGTATGGAACCAACTCCCCAGTAATGTTGTTGAAGCTGACACCCTGGGATCCTTCAAGAAGCTGCTTGATGAGATTCTGGGATCAATAAGCAATCAATAACACTAACAACCAAACGAGCAAGATGGGCTGAATGGCCTCCTCTCGTTTGTAAACTTTCTTATGTTCTTATGTTCTTATGAAAGGGAAAGTTAGGTTACCTACCATAACCCTCGTTCCCTGAAAGTGAAGACGACCACCAACCATGAGATTGCATCGGTCGCCCTTACGAGTTCGATGCAAAAAGAGAAATGGCTTCCTCAGTATGACGGTTTTAATCCCTCGGTGGGCAGGACTGAGTTTGTCATCCCAGGAAAGGGCCTATCGGCAGCTCTGATATAAAGAGCTCAGTAATACCTACCCAATAGGCAAGCATATTCCATAGCAATGTTGGTGGTCATCTTCTCATTTCAAGGAACCAGGGTTACGGTAGGTAACCTAACATTCTGGAGATATAGGGAGTGTATGTTTGTCTGTTCCTCCATCCTTCTCTATGTCACACTTACATTTTTCCATATCTCTCGATGATCGCTTATCAAATTGTCATGAAACTTGCTAATTCTTATTCTGTACATGCTGTTACTGTCATGGTGCTTACATTTTTCATTCTACATCCTACCTAATTTGTAAGCTACTGACATATTTGTTTATATTTTTATCTACAATTATCCACCAAATTAGCTTATAACATGATCTCTTTTGAGCATCACAAAAGCTGTAGTAGATTCTTGCGAAGACACAATTATACAAAAGGCATTTCGGAAGCAGCGCCGTGCGAGGCTTCCGATCTACAGTACTATACTCTTGTGTGTTTTGGGGGCTTGAATACAGTACATTTACTGACAATTAATGAGAGTCTATTAGGTTGAAGTTGGGAGGTCAGGGGAGTACTGTACCAGCGAATCAGGAGTGTGTATTGGTTGCTATGGTGCGAGACAAGAAGAGGAGAGAGAACGGTAGTTGAGTGTGATGCTGTTGTTTTTCTTAACGAAAAATATTTCCTCTGAATATCAGTTTGATTTCTGTTCAAACTAAAATATATCCTACTCGTTTTTTTTGTTTTGTTTTTCTCACTGTAATTTACCTGCTTGTTTGTAATTTTTCTGTAAGAGAAACCGAAACGAAATCTTCTCATAGATAGTAAGCAAGTTTTTTATTTATTTATTAGGCTTCCAAGCCAGAGGCTGTGAAGCCTATTGTTATTGCTGTGTTTATTATTATTATTATTATTATTTTTCTTCCCAAAGAACATCGCAGAGTTATGAAAACACATACGTAAGTTGATGCCTATGGCTGGACAACCAAACTGGTGTCCCAAATGAAAAAGTCACATGGTTCGACCGCCATATTGGATCTCGTGGAAATTTTGGGAATTTTTCAAAACTCTTGCTGTTAAAAACAACTTAAGGTGGAACTATGACAATGGCAGCAGATAGTGCAGCAATGGCCTATAAAAAACATATGTTCAATCGAGGTCGATTGAACAATTACTTTGCCAACTATGCTGGATTGGCGCCAAATATTCAACAATCTTCTTGTCTTAAACCGCAAAGTCAATCGACACCTAAATTGGCAGGCATGTTCATGACCAGGTCCTTTCTACCGTTTGTAAAATCCACGCTTTTTCGTTACAAAACATGGCCGCGGCGCGCAAATAACCGTTTCACGACGGCTCTATTTTCATACATTCGTGCATAAATCCAAGGTGCAATACACTACAGTCATGAAACTTTATATGACCATAGAGACTCACATGAAGTACTAGTGATATGAAAATGACACATTTTGGTCACATGGTTTGGCGGCCATATTGCTAATTGTAAAAAAACTTTTGCAACCCATAACAAGAACACTATTGCACTTATGCTCGTCAATGTCAGCAGAATTGCACAGACCATTGGAAAGTAATAACTGCTGAAGATTGAAACAGATTGCTCACACGGCGTGACAGCCATATTGGAATTTACTTTGAAATTTTAACTCCTAGGGCGTGCCGACAGGGTCACAGTTATAATAGAACACGTATAGGAAGTCATTGTGCTCTATGAAAAAATGTCATCACCGCGACCTCTGACCTCTCCTAAAGTTCAAACGTGATACATGACATCATCAACATACGCAACTGGCTATAAAACTGCCCAAAAAATGCTGTTTTGAAGGCTTTGATTTAGATTTTTCTTCTGTTCACTCACTTTGCATTTAGTTAATTGATAAATATAATCTATTAACATGTCTATTTTTGAAAGCATTCTTACTTTACAGCATTTTTTCACACCTGCCTAAAACTTTTGCACAGTACTGTATATATATATATATATATATATGTATATATATATATATATATATATATATATATATATATATATATATATATACATCAAAGACTGCACAAATTGCTGATATTTCACAATATGGTCCATTATGGGAAAGACTCTACTGCATATTTCCCCTCCCAACATCCCTAAAGCAATCATGGAGGAATCCCTGGAAAAATGCAAACACCTTGCAGACAGTCAAATCAGTGTTGTCCTGACTGCCCTGGCTACCATAATGATAGTGTTATGGCAGGTATTTCTAAATTCTCTCGTCTCCCTGTTATTGTAGAACAAATGTCACATTCACTTGCACCATTGTCCACTGTAATGGAATGAACATAATCCATTACTGAAAACATGGACTGACTTTTAAAATATAGACTTTTGTTTGATCAATGGTTTGTTTAAGTCTAAAAACAATGCATAACTAAAACTAAATGTTCTTACCTGTCGGTTGAGACGGGAGCCTGTGAAGAGAAAATAATTATTGCTGTTTTGAACTCTGAACCCAGTTTGTTCAGCAGTGACGGAGTTCACAGGGTGGGTACACTCGCTCAGTGAACCCGCAGCATCCTTGGCTAAAGGTAAATGAAATACGTTATTTGAATGTAATATTAAAGCCCTGATAGTTCAAGTTATAACAGGAATATCGCGGCTAAGAAATCAAGAAGCTGGTATGTTTACTTACTCTGTGTGCTGATGGGCTGTGTAAGGAGCAGGCGCGCCCTTTTCACAAAGTAGCTGGGGCGCACCCAATGTTAAATCTATGGATAGGGAAACAGAAATTGTAAAACTGAGATTTTAATTGTTTAATACTACCTGTCCTGCACCACTGAATAAAAATGTATTGACTATGAGTAAAAACGGTATGTTTTGAATGTATTGACTAAGTAAAACAGCATGTTTTGAAAGTTGATGATTTTAAATCAGTTTTGGGAAGTAGTTTATATATGGTTATATAGAATGGTATATTCTGGGGGAGGGGCTAGGAGGTGTGGTGTATATATACCTGGTCCTAGACCTTGAAATGAAAGATAGCAGTGAGAGGTGTATGCCTATTATAGCGGAAAGGGACTGGGGTGCAGTTGCCAGCTATTACTATTATAATATTTCTATATATCTGTTTTGGTTTGTGTTTTTATTTTTATATTGTCATTTGACAAAGTCATTTATTTTGGTGAACGTGAGCTCTGATGCACTGTTCCTGCCTGTTCCTGTTGATCTGTTAATAAAACACCAGCCATCTGGTTTAAACACATCTCCTGTGTCAACGCTTCCTCCTTGCACTGCAACATCTTTGGACCGGCCGCTCACATCCACACTATCCAGATAATACAATGCCTCAAATCTGCCATTGTTTCTTCATCCTGAAGAATAATTGACTTTATTATTTCATATAGCATGCTTGATGTGAATTGTGCTTCACAGTGTTTACAATGGTTCTATGTGAAATCATGGGTGTAACTGTGTGCAGAAATGTATTAATTTAATGTATTATTCAGTGGAAATTATATTATGGTATTACTCCCCAGTAGTGCATTGTCAGAGGTGTATACATGCTGACAGTGCTCCACTGTTGCTGGTGTGAATCTTGGGTGATATAGAATGGATCAGTGTCTATGTGTTGCCAAACAGATCTTCAAAGCACATGATAAAAATAGCTCAATACAGGAGATAAAATTGAGAGGGAGGAATCTCCTTTATTAAATTCCCTTTATTTGCTCATTTTGCAATTCCAGCCGTGATTGTGTAAATCAGCATTAGCAAGGAATGTGCCCATAGGCTCTCTGTTATAATTGACCTTTGAATGGCAGTGCTTAATGACCATATTTAATTAGCCTGCAAAGTCTTATCAGGGCTGCCTCCTGTATTTTAATAGGAAGAGTTCAGTACAATTAATTAAAAAAATAAAAACGAGTTGCAGGTTGTTTTAACAATGACAGAGATTTACAGGCAGACCAAACCTGCTTATTGAAGTTATGGAATTCTGTATTGAAAAAGACGATACTGGTGAGCTTCTCCTCAAGGTGGTAGTAGCTCACAAAATACTTATGATCAATCTTGCCTGTTGAGCACTTTCATTGGCTATACAGGTATCAAATGTGCAGTTTTGAAAGAAATGCATGTTATGCAGACATGCATTTGAATTTTAAAACATGATATCTGTACTACACTAAATAATTATCTGTTTGCATGCTTCACTTACAAGTTGTATGGCTTCTTTGGGCATTTCCCCTAGACAGCCACATTTGTCCTTCTCCTTCAGCGCCTTCTTTCTTGTCATTAACCAACCAGCTGTTTTCCCTTATTGACTGACATGCTTTGTAGCCAGTAACACCTTTGACGTGACCTAGGAAGTGAAACAGTAAAAGGTTTCCTGAAAATAAGGCAAGCAAACTGAGAACTTTCCTTAACCTAGTGTAGAACCAGATATCATGTTTCAAATGAATACACTGTACATGTTTGCTATCACTTGTGTTGCATTCAAAACTGCAGGTTTGAGACCTAGATAGCGAACGGGAGAGCAAAGAGGGAAGATTTATGGAATTATTTTGTTTGCTACAACCACTTTAAATTCATGCATTTTTTAAATGTATTTATTTTTATTATTTTTATATGTAGCACTACAGGAACCATGTCAACTGTCACATTTATGTGGGATGGAAGTTTGGGCTTGAAGTGGACAGTTCCAGTTTTTATGATAATCAAACATTTTTTGACAGAGATGCCTGAGAATCAAAACAACATAAATAAAAAGCCAGACGGCTTCAAAAGTCTCCTGTATCTAACCTGCAGTAAGTTCTGAAAACTATAAACAACAAAAAAGTGTTGAATCAGAGAAATACTCCATTGTCTCCAGGGCCATTTATTTCAGCTCAGCTTCAAGCTAAAATCTGTCTAACAGAAATGAAAGTTATGGTTCATTCAGTTGCTGTAAAAAGACATAGAGGAGCTTTCAAATATTAAAGCCCAACAAACACAATAAGTGTGTGTGCGCCTAACAGGATTCACACGAGGAAAACATTTCAGGTACCCACATCAATAGAAATAAACTATTAACATTTAATAAGCTCTTTATTAAAAACAAGCATGAAAACCAAAAATAAATATTTCAATAACCAGCATTTCAGAACATCATAAGTAGAAACTAATATCGTTAGTCAACATAAATTTGCTCAGTAGGCTGCAATTTTCAAAAATAACTTATATAAGAATAAGAATATAGAACTAAGAATAGAAATAGTTTGTTCACCAACCTCGTTTGTTGTTTTACAACTCAATAACAATAACTAAAAAGCATCTGCAATTTCATCTGGAACTAAACCAGTTTTTATTATTATTATTATTATTATTATTGTTTTGCTGTTTTCCCATCTACTTGCTTGAGAAAGTATTTGAAATGATTTGCATTTCCTTTTTTTCTGATAAGATATGAGTTGCAGGGGATTGTGCAAGGTGTTAATGAGGGTACACACTGAAACCCATGCACTGAATACAGGCAGTGAGTGAGAGAGCTGGATCAAGCAGTGCATACCAAAAATGAATATTTCATTAACCAGTTGCATCTCAGAGCACCATAAGTAATTTTACATTTTCAATATTATATTTTTAATATATCCAGGTGGGGATCAACCAGAACTTGTATCAAACAGAGCTTATTAAAAAGCAAACAAACAAAAAAAAACTAGAAATAGGATGCTATATCGTTTCACTGGGTATGATATGGTATAATTCAGGGTTTCCCAATCCTGGTCCTGGAAACCCCTGTGTCCTGCTGGTTTTCATACCAACTGAGTTCTCAATTATGTAATTGAACCCTTCATTGAACTATTCATTAGCTTAATCAGACCCTTTTAATTGTTTTAAACTTTTAAACAGTTGGAGATTTCAAGTTAACTATAACATTCTATAAGTAACTTGAAATCAGCAACTTTTTAGGAGCTGAGAACACACAGCAAATGGTATTACAGCATAGTGAAAGCATTGTAAAGCACATATAAGCATTGTAAAGCATTTATTATTATTATTATTATTATTATTTGTTTATTTTGCAGACGCCTTTATCCAAGGCGACTTACAGAGACTAGGGTGTGTGAACTATGCATCAGCTGCAGAGTCACTTACAATTACATCTCACCCGAAAGACGGAGCACAAGGAGGTTAAGTGACTTGCTCAGGGTCACACATTGAGTCAGTGGCTGAGGTGAGATTTGAACCGGGGATCTCCTGGTTACAAGGCTGTTTCTTTAACCACTGGACCACATTTAAAAAAAACATGGAAACCAAGGTAAACTGTAAATGCATATAACCATGGGGAAAGCATGGGAAAATTGCACAATTACCATGTAATTTGACCATGGTAAATTAATAATTACTAACTATTCCAGCAAAACATGGTGGGAAAGTGTGGGGAAGAATATCAGTGTTGCGGCCTGTTCAGTGCAAGCTCTAAGAAAATGAAAAGCCAGTGTAATGGGCAGTGTTGTGTCATCTGCCTTTACAGATTCTGTCCTGTCCCTTGTCGATGAGATGAAGGGTCTGATGTAAGGATAGGCGCAGTGCAAACAATTGTGCCTGCAAAATCCATATTGCCTATCGGCCAGGCAATTATTTTACACTGCTGCCTACGTAAGCTTAAGAGCAATACAAATTACTCAAATAATGAGCAGCAATCATGATAATGAACGTCATAATGGCAGCTGCACTTACAGCCCAGAAGTGAGGTGAGTTAGGAGTACAGACAGCAGTAGGCACTGTATGAGATTTTACAGACCTTTTTTCAGTGCAAACACGAAAGCACCCCCACTATGGTCCAGGCAGCGAAACAGACTCTTGAGGATGCCAAAAGTTCTCTCGATGACACTTCGTGTTGCTAAATGGGCATGAACTTGAGCTTCGGTTTTTGTATTGCTCAATAGTGTCATCACCAGGGATCACATAGCCACTATCCTAACATAGAAAAGTGTGTCCTATTATGTAATAATTAGGGACAGTGCGAAATTAAAATTTTGGGGGAGTCCATCGCTAAAAAAGTATATTAAATCATGCATTAACATTTTGCTGTATAAATTGTGTATAGTTTTTTATTTGGTTTGAATGTTTTGGTGCATTTTTAAAACTGTTTCCTTAAGATTTGATTTAATGCAAATTAAATGCTGAAATAAATCATTTGTTTTAGTAAACAAACTTTACTCAATAAAGTAAGTAATTAATACAAAATCTCACAAGCTTTCCATCAAGGACATTAAGCAGTACTTTGCAATAGATACCATCCGACGTCACTGACTTTACCCTCTCAGTTTTGCCAGCCTGTTACAGGATTTTTTAAAGCTGTCAGGTTGTTTAGCCTAAACACTGCCCTCTATAGCAAAATGACTCATTCAGTTTTGGCTTGTTTACATGTATACACCCGGGGTTCTACGGAAGAGTGTCCCGCTGTGGCTTTTTTTTTTAGTTATGCTAAGACCACCACCAATGACATTACACATGGGATATGCCTGCCCATTGGGTAGGTATCGCTGAGCTCTCTATACCAGAGCTGCCGATAGGCCCCTTCCTGGGATGATGCACTCGGTCCCGCCCACCGAGGGAATAAAACTGTTATCCAAAGGAAGCCATTTCTCTTTTTCCATCGAACCCGTGAGGGCGACCGATGCGACTTCGCGGTTGGTGGTCGTCTTCTCATTCAGGGAACCAGGGTTACGGTAAGTAACCTAACGTTCCCTTTCAATTCGAACCAAGACTTTACGTATGGGATAATGTATACCAGAGCCGTCGCGAGGGAGAAGGAACGGCAGCAATGAGGGACGCACTAACACTATCTAACCCAGGGGTTAGCGTGTGAAATTACACCCTCAAGGACCCTAGTGCCTAATGAAGGCAGGGCAGGGTCTACCACATTAAGGCGGTAGAACCTGGAGAAAGTATGCGGCGTAGCCCAGCTAGCTGCAATACAAATATCAGACATTGAGGCCCCTCTGAAGAGTTGGGTGTGTCTGTCATCATCAATTGACGGTTGTGTATCACTCCTATCCTTACGCCTTTGCTCAGGTGAGAGGCTTGCCTCCACCAGCGTAGAGCTTCCCAGCATAGACGAGACACAGTCAGCTGAAGGTGTCTGTCGCGCTTGGGGTGCAGCCGAAGGCACTGAGCCACACTTGGATCGAGCGCATGTGGAGTAACCATAGTTTGTGACGCCTGTCACACAAAAGTAAATATTATATAAGTGGTCCATTTAACCACCCGAGGTACTGTGAGTCATCGAATTGTTCGGTAATCTGTGTGTGTTGGACAAATGTTTTGGAATTAAATGTTTTGCACCCAAATGAACCTAGCAATCCTATTTTTGCTGTGTATCTGCCTTTCTGCCATCTACTTTTTATGTCATTTTTAAGGAGTTTTTGGTAGTAACCTATTCTCATTCTGGGAATGTTTTGTTGGCCTTTTGGGTCAAAGGTAGATTGTTACAAGTTGGGTCAGACCCATTAGTTTTTAATACAACACAAATTGTACTGTGAACCCTTGTTGAACAGGGCCAGACAGTTGCGAATGGCAGCTACTCTGTCGTCTGACCAGGTAGGCTTGCATTGTAAGGGAATCCAGCTGGAGACTCAAGTAGACCGTACTTTACACCGGTATTAATTGGCTCTGGAATCGTTGGGGGTAAGACCCAGCCTCAACAGATGCTTCATCACAAATCGCTGTGTGGGCCACTTCTCCTTCCTGCGACTGGGGCAGATCAACCAGTCGTCTATGTAGTTCATTACCCTGATCCCTTGCAGCCGTAAGGGAGCTAGGATGGCATCCATGCACTTTAAAAACGTGCAGGGCCTATTCCCGCCCAATTCCATGCTCTTTTCTTCATTGAATACATTTCAATACCATTTAAATGGATTAGTGATGTCGGGGTGCAGAATGCCAGGTGAAAATGATTTTTATGCCAGATAAAACCTTTTTTTGGCATCAATATCGGTGTTTTGCAGCCGCAGGTCACTTTGTATGTATCCTTACTAATGAGGTTAAAAGCTCTAAAACCACGGATGCAAACAAGCCTGACTTTTTTGCATTGTGGTTAAGATGCAGATCGCCGGTTCGCTCCCAGCCTCCTCCCTATTACACCAGGAAAGCACAGATAAAGAGAAATATGATAGTAATTCAATATTAGATCAGCAGAACCTAGAACCACTCAGAATGATTGCAAACATGGTAATTGACATGGGCAACAAACAAATGACATGATATCTGAAGCTACTTGCTGTTTACACAATAAATTATCATTTCTGAAATACTGACAAAGAATAAAAAATAGTGATGTTCTGAAGCACATATGGAGGTAAACTGCAGCCTATTAACCTTGTTAAACCCATTGAGGATTTCAGCTAGGAAGAATGACTAATTATTCATATTTGTAAGCTCTTTATTACATTCAATGTGTGAATATTACTCATATTTTCCGGCTTAATTATTATTATGCACAAGCTTAATCCACTTTTGTCATGGTTAGTGTTTAAAATAAGTGAATATTGATCTTGAAAAGTGTTTTGTGATTAAGTGCGTGGAAGTCATTTACTCTCCCCATTTGTACATACAGTATGTCATGAGGCAACGGTGTAATCTTACTGTGCTGGTAATGGTAGCCAGTTACGTTTTTGGAGCAGATTGCAGTGAGGGGCTTTCAAATAACTCAAATATGGTTTTGTAGGCTGAATATGCATGATGTCTGATGGTTAAAAAAATCCATGTTTAATCATGGAATTATGTAATACTGCAGTAGTTAAAATGACAAACGTCCAAAACATTTCCCCAATAAATAATTCTGAAATTTATTAAACTTGTTTATGGGCCTATACTCGAACATCCAAACCCAAAAGCAGCACGCTCCTCTTACAATGTGGCCGATGAAGGTGTTTCAGATGAAGGTGTCTTCATTAGCATGGCAGAATAAAAAAAGGGGTTTTAAAGCAATACAATGTGCAAATTCATGACCGAAATCAATTGTGTGTTGGTTTTAATAACTGAATTCCAAAAGCCAGAGTAACACCCAAATGCTTGACAAACGTCATATTAATTGGATTTTGTGATAGTAAATATTTATGCAGTTGCGAGCAAACTGTTTTTGAGAAATGACAGACAGGATTTATAATGGTCTGCATTTACTGATTTCTGACAGCCAGACTTTAATAAAAACTAATTTGAGTCATTTACAAAGTTGTTAGCAAATGAGTATGTCAGCACAAACAATTCAGGGAACTTGCCCTTGATGTTTTCTAAATTACAAAATAAATGATATAGTTGAAGGACAAGTGTACTTTGGTGAGAGTTGAGGGAGTACAAACACCCTCAGTCACCCCTCCTCCTCCTGGGCTTGGACTTTTTGCTGTATTTTCCTGATTTACAAGCCAAGATCATTGTGGAAATCAGGAAAATACAGCAAAAAGACCTGCATTGTACTTGTTAGATCAGTTGCGGTAATAACTGAGGGGTTGGAAAACGTCACAGGTAGCCATGGAAATCCACTCCTAGGTGACAAATGTTCAGTAGGAAAAATGTGATTGTAGCTGTGTGATCAGGATGCGAGTGGTGTGCGGTATACAAGGACTGTCCACACAGCGATTCTCCCAAAAACGTCTGTGTTTATTAATAAATAACAAAAAGGGCCGCACCTCTACCAGCGATGGTATCAGGGGGTGCACGATGGGCTTGCAGAATGAAACAAAAATATACAATAAATTCCCAATCCAGGGGTGTGTGCTGGCTTGGTAGCAGCAGTTCCTGGGTCTCTACTCCTCCTCTGCAATACATAAAACACATATCAAAACAAACAATGCTCCGGCCGTAGTTACGTTCTCAGCGCAAGGCCGTACCTGCAAAGCTGCTTCCCCTTTGTGCTACCCAACTCCTCCCTGCAATCAGCTCGGCACCCCGGTGTAACCAATCGCCGCTTGGCCCATAGCTGATCGAATGTGAGTCGTTTCGTGTACTGACAGCTACGTGCCCCCACCAGGATGACCGACTTCCTGTTTCCACCCACCATCAAGTCGGCCCTTCTATGGGGAAACGTACTACCAACCTTACAAAGCGTCCTTTCTGATCGGGAAGGAGATTTACAACATTGATTCTTTCTCTCTATCACAAGCTGACACATTTTTTTTTTTTATAAATCCTGCTTTTTTGTAGTTTTCCATATACTGACATATACTGAAACTGACATTTCAAAATCTAACATGAAATGCTGTACTACTATTCTGGCTTCCGATAGACTTTTGCAATATCATTTTGTAGTTTATTTCATTACTTGATGTTAAATAAAAGGTCTAAATTGTATTAATATATTTTTTATTTATTTATTTATTTAATTGTCTGAACCCTAAAATTCTAGGTGATGCAAAACTTTTGGCCATGCTGTAGGTGCAGCTAGGTCAACCAAAAAATAGCATTGTCACATTTAGAATTGATCCTTTTCTCTAAAGTTATTATACAATAAATGTTCCTAAATATTTAAATGCCAAATTATAAAATATTTCATTTTTATTATGTCCACTTTTTAAAGATATTCTATTTTCTCAGGAAATTTATCAAACAAATGATACATTTAAAAAAATAACAGACATGTGAAATGTCTCTTTCTTATACTTGACAGAGCGATCTTTAGCAGAAATATTTCCAATAATATTTAAGAACTTGTGCAGTTCTATGCAGTGTGTTCAATCATTTACCGGGAAGCAAACTAAACCGGCTGCCAAGTTTTTAAATGCAGTGCAATAAGGCAAATGTTTGCTGCATTTATGCAAATATGTATATTGAGACTCTTTCAGATATTTGAATTTGCACAGGAGAACTACATTTTACACGGCAATGGGTAAATTTCATTGAAATCGGGAAATCTGCGATAATCGTGAAACAAATACAGCCTTAGTAATAATCACTGGTGCCCTGAAAGTCCTATTCCTTATTTTGTATTTTTTTTAAAGCACACTGTCACAAACAAACGTGTTAGCACAGTTGACAGATTCTTGTTCTGACTAATGTCCCTCTTGGCAGGTCTATTATAGAACGATTATGTACAGAAGAAATTATTTTGCTTTCGTATAGAGATGCAATTTCATTGTCATCTGAATGGAGGGGGGTGGGTTACATAAACACATGTCATTTTTAGCTAGATATTGGTGTTTATTTGATTTGTTGAAGTAATATAATAGATACAGCTTGAACCAGTCCTGTTAACATCCCCTTGCAAATATGTGATGTCTGGCAAGTTGATAAAAAAGGTTTTGAATATGTTTTTTTTGTTAGCAGTTAGAAACCTCAGAACTTGTATTTTAGCCAGCACGTATAGCAATTGTTTACTCTCGTTTTTCTATTACCTCCTCTCCCCACTCATTCCCCACTCTGAACCCTTCACCCTGAACAAACACAGCTGCAGGCTTTTATATTCTGGCCGAGGGGTTAACTAGCTATTAATTATCTTATTACTCCTCGGCCATAGTCTGCACGAGTTTAATAATGATGCGTGACTGTCAGCTAGTTAAATAATCAGTAGCTGATCAGTCGTGCATCCTCACAAAGTTTTAAAATCAAAAATACAAAACAATAACATCCGCGCCGCAAACAATAATAATACAAATAATAATAATAATAATAATAATAATAATAATAATAATAATAATACTGCGCACATGACTGACAGTGTATTGTTTTCAATCAGCCTTTTGAAGGCTGGCGTCTGCTTGCCAGCTGTGCTGCTTTGGTCAGTCAATTAGCATCGGGACTAGTGAAAATAAACACCAGAGACCGTGAAGTTTTACAACGCAACAAAACATGGAGTTGATGTTTTGGATCAGACGGCACGGAAGTATTCCGTGAAAGCTGGCTCCCGACGGTGGTCTGTTCAGGTGTTTTACAATGTATTGGACCTAGCAGCCATCAACTCCTGGGTACTTTACAAAGAATGCACAGAGAAGAATTTACCAAGGAGAGAATATATTTTACAGTTAGCACAGCAACTTCGCAAGAAGCATTTGGAACAGAGGAAGACTGCCAAGCGTGTACCCACAACTGAAGCTGGCAACCCCACTGAGAGCCGCAAGAGACACCAATGCCAGGTTGGCAAGTGCAATAAAAATTAAACTTCAGACAGCTGTGCCCTGTGCAGAAAGGCGGCGTGGAGAAGCACATTATCTGTGTTGATTGTGAACAGCCTTAGACTCAAGGTAAAGGAATACCCTTTTGTCATAAAAAATATGTGCGCTTCTGTAAAATGTTTTTTTAAGTATATTTATTTATGTTGTTCAGTTGCATTTGCTCATCTGATAATAAACCGATTGCTGTTGAAAAGTTAAAAATGTATTGCTATCGTTTTAGTTTTATAAATATGTATGTTGTAAACCGATGTCTGTTCAGATGTTTATTTATTTACATTTTCTTGTTTTGATTTGTTCAGATGTTTATGTGACATACTCAATAAAAAAAAACTACTTGCATCCAACTGTTTCTCCTTTCGTCATACTATTTACAGTGTTTTGAATACAGCTGTCATAAATATGGCTGCAGGGCTTCTAGGTATGAGTATATCTCCGGTCCTTCTAGTGTTAAAGAGAGCATATGCGGCGGAAGCGTAAGTCATATGCCTAGCCAATATAGCCAATACTTAGATGGAGTACTTCAGTCAGCGCCCCTTCCTGAACCGGTGGCTTCAGAGCTGCGCCTAATTTCGAGTACACTGCTCCAGATCTCTGGCTTCCAAGGACAAACCCTGGGCCGAAGCCTGGCAAGCCTCTTGGTAGCTTGGCTGTCCCAAGTGAGGGTCCCTGATGAGGACAAGTCTGTGTTGCTTGATGCGCCAATATCCCCTGGCTATACCTGTGGACCAGCGGTAGAGGAATTGCTGCAGCACTCTCACCAAGAACGTGAGGTGTCTCGGCAGGTAGCCTCAATGCTCCCCTCCTGTACTCTGACACAGGAGAGAACAAGATGCTGACGTCCACCCGTGACTCACACATGACGACCTGAGGCACCACCTTCAGGCTTCCACGACAGCTAACAGTCAGGCCAACCCACAATGACGGGAGGGCGCCAGATGTGGGATTCCAGCACAACAGCAATCTCGGAGGCAGTTCCATCACCGCCCCAGGCAGTCCCTGAAACGGGCTCCGCCTCAGCCTCAGCAGCCCCAAGGACCCCTGAAGGCTTGCGGCTAAGGCACACTTGCACCTCAGACACTTGGGTGCTTGCCACCGTACACACCAGTTACACACACCATCACATTCTCCAGTCTGTCCGGCCGGGCAACTGGTTTACTACTGTGGACTTAAAGGACGGGTATTTCACGTTCCTATTCATCCCACGCACAGGAAATGTCTCCACTTCGCTTTTCAAGGAAGTATCTTCAAGTTTTTGGCAATAGTGACAGAGCATCTGTTGGGGCTGGGTCTCATCCTCAACGATGCCAAAAGCCAATTAATTCCGGTACAAAGTACGGTTTACTTGGGACTCCGGCTGGACTCCCTTGCAATGCGAGCCTACATGTCAGATGACAGAGTGGTAAGTGAACAAAGGTGAGTGCAATGCAGAGTGGATACAAACAGACAGACAATGATTTCCATGTGCAAGGGTGTTTATTGATATTTTAACAATGTCCAAAGCCTTATGGCGAACACCTGTAAATAATAATGATGGAGTGATACAGCGGTGTGTATCACTCGGTATTTGTAACCAAAAGTCCAGTCTTTTAACACACCCACACTAAACACAGAACACAAACACAGTTTTTAGTAACATGAATTAGTGCTAGTGGTGCAAGACAGTCCTCCGTGAATGAAGGGGTGAAAGTGATGTCCGGGTTGGTGCTGGCTTGCGCTACAGCTCCGGACCGTGTTATGCGTAGTTTAGAGAAACAGACAAACAGTTATGAAACACGAACAAACACAAAACAAACACTCACGGTCTCAGCAAAACACAGGGGTCTCCTTTTAGTTCTTTATCTAACCATTTACAAAGGAACAGATTGCTTACACTAGACCCCTATATACCCTCCCCCTTAACCCCTAGGTTAACGAGCGCATCCGCTCCTCCAATCCGCAGATGCCATGCCTTTTCCCGTCCGGGTCATTGAGTTTGGGTACCATAGCTCCGCCCCATTTTTAGATGGCCGACTTCCATCTAACCCAAGGAATAAGTTGTCGTGCCATTTAGTCCAGGGTACTCTGTTCCCCTTACACAGCACCCTCACAGGTCGGGAGGGAGATCTAACAAGAAGACTCATTCGATCTCTGTCACAGGCTGCCATTCAAAATTGCCTATCCCTGATTTCAACAAGGGGTGATAGTACTTTTAGTGTTGTGTCCTCCAGCCGGGGTTACTCCATGTATGCATGCTTCAGGCGTGGCTCAATGCCTTCCAGCTACACCCCAAACGTGACAGACACCGTCGGCTGACCGTGTCTCGCATATGCTAGGAAGCCCTGCGCTGGTGGAGGCAAGCCTCTCACCTGCATGAAGGTGTAAGGATGGGGCCGATCCACAGCTGTTGGGTGGTGATGACAGATGCGTCCAACTTAGGTTGGGATGCAGTCTTGGCCGGCAGAGGAGTCCACGGGTCCTGGTCAGGCTGTTGAACATCCCTGCACATAAATGCGCTGGACTTGCGAGAGGTCCAACACTCTTGTACACATTCCCACCAATACCGTTGCTCCCGGCCTTCCTAGAGAAAGTCCCAGGAGAATCTGGTTTGCAACCCTTTGCCAGCTATTGCAGGGCCAGCTCTGGGAGATCCCACTGCGCCTGGATCTCCTCAGGCCCCTGAATGGGACCGTCTGTCCACCTTAGGGCTCTCGGACGCAGTCGTCAGTACACTGCAGAATGCTAGGGCCTCCTCCACAAGGTCGCTGTATGCCTATAAGTGGAAGTATTTTCAAAATTGGTGTATGACCATCTATTGCCCTATAGCAGTTATTTTACAGTTTCTGCAAGACCTGCTAGAGGCAGGTAGATCCCCCTCTATGTTGAAAGTGTACTTTGCAGCCATATCTGCATACCATGTTCCCATTGACTAAGGCCCCGTTTGAGCCTATACATTCCATAGAGTTGAAATATCTCTCTATGAAGACAGCCTTTTTGTTAGCCATCACCTCACCTAAGCAGGTTAGTGAGCTACAGGCTCTGTCAGTGCACAGTGCCTGTATGTGTATTTGGGATGATGGAAACAGGGTATAGTTACGCACAAACCCGTTTTCCTCCCTAAGGTGGTTACAGCTTTACACTTAAACCAGTCAGTGGAATTAGAGGCTTTCCATCCCCCTCCTTTTTCTTTGGAGGAGGATCAGAGATTAAGTTCCCTCTGCCCGGTTTGGGCATTGAAATGAGCGCTTAGTCAGTCTGACCAGCTCTTCATTTGTCATGGTGAAAGGACCCTGGGTTAAGCCCTCTCGAAGCAGCGACTGTCTCACTGGATTGTGGACACAGTTTTGACTTCATATACTAATGCCAGCCTAACCCCACCTGGGTGGGTAGCCACACTCTACCATGGCTATGTCATGGGCCCTCTTCGAGGAGCTTCATTGACTGATATTTGCACTGGCTAGCTGGGCTACTCCGCATACATTCACCAGGTTCTGCCGACTTAATGTGGTAGATCCCTCTAAGCCTTCATTAGGCACAAGGGTCCTTGCGGTTGCACGCCTCACACCACAAACTCTAGTTTTGCGGTAGTGAGATGTCCCTCGTCTGCTGTCCCCGCTCATGCTCCCTCGCAACAGCTTTGGTATACTTTTCCCAAAAGTATTGGTTGTTGGTCGTCTTCGAATTGAAAGAGAACAATAGGTTACGGATGTAACCCGGTTCCCTGAAAGAGAAGACGCCTATGTTGATCTTGTGTATTCTCCCACACAAGTGTTGTCAATAAATGGCTGTGTCAAAGGGCTTTAAACTAGTGCCAGTGGATACAGATGAAGTGTGCATTAAGATACAATGTTTCTCCCTGCTGGCTCTCTTGTGTTCATTTATAAAATAAAAGCTTTTCTCAAACTGAATTGGAACGACGTGTATTAATTTGGAAAATTTAGTAAGTCTGCATTCCGGTTAATAAGCTTTAAGGGATTTTGTAACAAATTATGGAGGCAGCAGTGTGGAGTAGTGGTTAGGGCTCTGGACTATTGACCGGAGGTTCGTGGATTCAATCCCAGGTGGGGGACGCTGCTGCTGTACCCTTGAGCAAGCTACTTTGCCTAGATTGCTCCAGTAAAAACCCAACTGTATATAAATGGGTAATTGTATGTAAAAATAATGTGATATTTTATAACAATTGTAAGTCGTCCTGGATAAGGGTGTCTGCTAAGAAATAAATAATAATTATCAGTAAGGCTATGATTTTGTCACAGAGGTCACAGATGTCGTGAAAATCATGAATTTCACAGATAAGTCTGTAAAATCTTGGAAATGGATGTAAAAACACTTTTGTTAAGCGCTTCCTTTATTTCCTTCCCGACCTGCGAGGGTGCTGTGTAAAGGGAACAGAGTACCCTGGACTAAATGGCACGACAGTTTATTCCCAGGGATAGGTGGAAGTCGGCCATCTAGAAAGGGGGCAGAGCTACGGTACGCAAAACCAATGACCCGCACTGGAAACGGCGTGGCATCTGCGGACTGGAGGAGCGGATGCGCTCATTGACCAAGGGGTCATTGGTGACGTTATAAAAAGGGAACGTAGTGATGTGATCTGTTCCTTTGTGAATGGCTACATTAAATGACCAGAAGGAGAACCTGTACTGTGAAACGTGAGTGTTTTGTTTGTTTTTGTTTGTCGTTAATAATACTGTTTGTAATTATTTGGATGGCTAACATGATCTGGAGCTGTCGCCAAAGGCCAGCACTAAACCCGGATCAACGCACTGTGGACTGGTGTTTGTGTTTGTTTATGTGTTATGTATGGGTGAACTAAAAATGGGACTGTTATTATTTTGGGGCCAACCCACGGATTACAAATAAGCAATACATGCTGCTGTATTGCTTCATTACCATTGTTATTATTTACTGTTTTGCCATCAGACCATTGGATTTAGAAACCATTAAAAGAACATTGTGTGGGCTCCCGAGTGGCACATCCAGTAAAAGCACTTGCGTAGAGTGCAGGATGCACTCTATAGTCTGGACGTCATCAGTTCGAGTCCAGGCTATTCCTTTGCCGACCGAGGACGGGAGCTCCCAGGGGGCCGCGCTCAATTGGCCGAGCGTCGCCCGGGGGAAGAGAGGATTAGGTCGGCCAGGGTGTCCTCGGCACACCGTGCACCAGCGACCCCTTAGTCTGGCCAGGCGCCTGCGGGCTTGCCTGTAAGCTGCCTGAGAGCTGCGTTGTCCTCCGACACTGTAGCTCTTGGGTGGCTGCATGGTGAGTCCGCAGTGTGAAAAAAAGCGGACGGCTGACGGCACACACTTCGGAGGACAGTGTGTGTTTGTCTTCGCCCTCCTGAGTCAGCGCAGGGGTAGTAGTGGTGAGCTGAGCATAATAAAATAATTGGCCATTCCAAATTGGGAGAAAATAATAAAAAATAATTGGCAACAACTAAATTTATAAAAAAAATAATAAAAAAAAACATTGCACAAGGATTATAATTGTCTGTCTGTTTATTGATCACCTGCACCTGCACACTGCTACCACTTTGCCACAGTCAGTGAATGAGATAGTTGAGCAGGCAAGCATGTAAATTGGTGAAAGCTAAAATCCCCAAAAACTGAGTGAGCTGTTTTCTGTAAAGACAGAAGAACAAATGCATCAGAGAACAGAAGTTTACCAACTTACAGAGACTTTCTTTACAACATGTTGTTTGTTTCAGAATCGTGGAAAACTATTAAAGTCTGGTTCATACAGCACTTCTGTTGCAGATGAATGTGATACATCAGGCATGGACAGCTAAAAGCTGTGCAGCTCCATTATTTGCTGTACGTGTTATGAGAGTTTTGTTTGGGTTATAAATAATCATGCCAGAAAAAATAATCATTGGGAAAAAAAACATGAGACTTTTTAAATCCACATACTTCAATACAAGATTTATGATATATTTTCATATTTTGATACAGCTTAAAGTACATGTAACTAGCTAAGCAAGACATTTGCAGTCTCTTGTATCTTGGCATTTGGGCAGAGAGCCAAAGTAAGCAGGTGTCTAATCAAGATATGTGGAGGAGTGGAAAAATGAGTACAGTGTGAAAAGAGATCACTGCAAACAAAGAACTAGTTTGAAACATTTTCTAACAGCAATAAAAATGGGGTATTTGGATAAGATAGTCTGTAAAATGCGTAAATGTTACGCACTATAGAATGTTATAGATTTGAGTGAGTTCCCCCCCCCCCCCCTTACAAGGAGATGTGTTGAAGGTGTGTGATAGCAGGGTGGATCCATACTGATTGGAAGAAATGGGGGTGGAAATGCTAATATATTCATAGTATTTAATGTAATGTTTTTGTTTGAATCATCAGCCACTTCCTTGAATTGACTCCACATGACGTCTGTGTTATGATACAAGCGTATACATTGGTTCATGCTGTGACCTGCGTGTCTTTGCTTGCTAGTGTCCAATGTTTATATGATTGTATTAACAGTATTTCTTTTATGTATATAAAGTATTTTTGCTTAAAAATCATTTGTTGATTTATTCTCCCTACAAAACTATAGGCTGCTTCCACACTCTAATAAATATACAGACGATTAACAATACAATTAGCTGTTACAATTGAAGGTCAGCTACAATGAATCAGGATAGATTAGAACACAATCAATAATGGAGATTGCTCATGAAAGACCTAAGGGGTTTAAAAAAAAGTATCCAAATTAAAATTCCTTCCTAGCCGCTCATTGGCAGCATGTTCAACATATTCCTGAGCTGGTCTATATAACTACAGACCTGCTGGTTCAATATAACTAAACCTTTAGGCACCCTGTAATCAATTGCACTTGCTTTTAGCTCATGAGAAATACCTATCAGCAGGACAACATGTAATGTACTATTTTTTCCTTATTTCATAGGCGCTTTGAGACTCAGATTCCTGGTGATGCATGCAGGACTTTGATATATGTTTAAAAAAATCAAAGGTGACGTCATTGCTCCATCCTCTCAACCAACAGAGAATTTGAAACATTATTTAGAGAGATGCAGGTATGTGACAGAGAAATTTCAGAATGACAGATGAAAGGTTTGACGATCTGTTAAGGCTGTATGCCTTTACAAAACGTACTTCCGACTTTTTGCACAGGGTCGGTGACCCTCCTGAAGTATGTACTGTAAACTTTGTAATCTAAAGTAGCATTTAAACTGGTCAGTAGTCAAAAGCAATAGTCTTTATATTATTGGTTTTGGTGTACTATTTAAAAGCTCTTGTGTATGTTGATGTAACTAAAACTACATTATTTGGTGAACTTTTCGTGAATTCTTGTTTTTTTGCCGCACCTCGCCTGTGAAATGTATTAAAAATCACCATGTCAAAATCGTAGACTTATTTATCAGTAATTGGTTCAGCAACAGCCTCACGTGAAAAAAACACTGTTCTTAAAAATCAGCTTCATGTCAATATTAAGAACTGCTAGCTTTATGCATGCTTAAAAATGCAGTGTGTTAACCCTACACATTTTCTATTGTCTTTTCTCCTTGGATTTAGCCAGATGGTCCCATGCACCAGCATTGGAATCAACTGCCTCCCCCTGGTTCACTGTTCACAGGGACGAGCGGTTTATTTGTGATGAGGAGACTGCAGGCATTGAGCAATGAACCTTATACCAGTACATAACAAAATACACATTGCATGTATTCAATCAAAAATCTTTTCCCTGTTCTATTTCAAAATCCAATAACATTTTCCAGAGGTACAGTGCAGAGTAAATATATTTTAAATGTAAAAACTTATAGAATGTCCTTCTGTGTCTGGAAGATTAAATAGTTCCATGGAAATGGGAATAAGGCAGGTCATAAATTGGCTCAGCACGTATTATGAGAAAGGGACAAGTTTTGATTGGGTTATAAATAATCACTTCAGAATTGGGAAAAAAAAACGTGAGACTTTTTAAATCCATATACTTAAATACAAGATTTATTAAGCAAGACACATCCACAACATTTCCCTAAAATGTGCACACTGAATGTATAAAATGATGGTGTCTTATTATAGTATACAGTATATTCAGAAACTTTTGTTTATTTAACTCATTTTATCTTATCTTATCCTGTATTCCATTATTGGACTAAATGCAATCTCTGGATAACAACCACAATGTCTCCCCACTGGGGAGAAAAACATAAAGGAACTGCTGGACTAAACTATAGGCTGCTTCCACACTCTAATAAATAAACAGACAATTAATGCAATTAGCTGTTACAATTGAAGGTCAACTACAATGAATCAGGATAGATTAAAACACAATCAATAATGGATATTGCTCATGGAAGACCTAAAGGGGTTTAAAAAAAGTAACCAAATTAAAATTCCTTCCTAGCTGCTCATTGGCAGCATGTTCAACATATTCCTGAGCTGGACTATATAACTACAGACTTGCTGGTTCAATATAACTAAACCACCCTGTAATCAATTGCACCTGCTTTTAGCTCATGAGAAATACCTATCAACAGGACAACATGTAATATACTATTTTTTTCCTTATTTCATAGGCGCTTTGAGACCCAGATTCCTGGTGATGCATGCAGGACTTTGATATATGTTGTCACCCGACACTAAACTGTTATATACTTAGAGTCTTACAGTCGTATAGGATCTTTTAGTAGAGTGCAGCAAGTCTTAAAGGGAGGCCATGTTGTAAAAGAAAAGACTGTGTGTCACTCATTTGAGGTTCAGGTAGGAAACTCCCTTTTTAATTTGTTCTTATTTTGGTGTGTCCAATTATTATTCCACCCCCAATTTTCTTCAATTTGGAATGTCCAATCGCTTTTCTTCACACTGCAGCAAGACCTAGTTCAATGGACGTCCTCTGATCCCACGACAAAGCCAGCTTCCTTTTTCACACAGGAACTCAAGAGCAGATATCAAAGAGCTACCTACCTCTGGCATGGCGCTTGGCCTGCAGGGTTTGCTGTAGCGCGATGAACACCAGGGCCATTGGATCGTTCCCTTCGGAGTCCCCAGTGAAGACCGGCCTACTTCTCAAAGCCAGGATGTGAACATGACTCACCCGGCACACCACTCAGCTGCACTGCTACCAGGTGAACCACTCGGGGACCCAGTGGAAACTTTTATATCATAGATCAAATTGCGTAAACGTCAAGCATATTGTAAGCGTTTCCGATACTCAGATCAATCGTTCAGTCGAATAGCTAGTATCTTATCCATTATTCAATAAATGATACTTCCAATGATCGTCAAGGAAGGGTGTGGAAGGGCAGTAGGAGAGAGCCCTGCACATATGAGAGGGGACAGAGAGAAGCCCTGCATGTGAATAAATGTATTGTTGGGTGATGGGAAGATGTATTGTTTGTTTATTTTTGAACGGGGTACCCCCCTCCCCTGTGCATATGTTGTATTTGCTTTGTACTGTCATTATGATTTATTGTTTAAAATAGGATGGCGAAAAGCTGTGTGATTTGTTATTGTTTTGAGTGTTTTGGAGTGAGAAAGGGCGAGCGGAGAGAATCTGAAAATAAAATTATATATAGGAACAGTGAAGGCGATTGCCCAGCCTGAACTATATTGTTGAATGTTTGTGATTTGTTTTTGTTTGCCTTTTTATTTTCACTCTGTGAGCAAATGTTTTTGTTAAACCTTTTTATTTATTTTTGTGATTTGAATAATAATAGCACCACAGTGCACTTTCAGTTCCTGCTTCTGGCCTGACGTCACCACTCGGCCATCCCTGTCACAAAGGGATATATATATCTTACCTCCATCCATTATGTCCCTGCAGTGCACCTCCTCCTCCACTGCCTCAACCTGCTTTTTGGCTTTGTGTGGCAAAGTGGTTGCTGATTATGTACAGGTACAGAGGTGATGCAGTGCAGGAATAAACAGACAGAGATTTGTAATCCGGTATGGAAAAATATCAGTTTTATTTTAGTTATAATCCAGGTCTGGTGACCAAATAATAAACTCCGGTTATACACAGCGATGCGTAAAACACGGAGAACAGTAACAGGGATTGCAGTCCTAAACAATAAACACAGTATTTCTCCCACAATATACAACTACTGTCACCAGTCCTGGGTGCGTGATGTAGTGCTCGTGGTGGGTGACACAGTTTAAAGAGTGACAAATAGTGCAGTGCTGTTCCGGGTTCAGTGCTGGCTCTTAGCGACAGCTCCTGAACGTGTTAGCCGTCCTTCCGGGTCTATTTTGAAACCAAAAGCGAAGGAAAAGATTTACAATTCTCCAGCCCCTTTTATGCGATTATGCATGACGCCTTGGTAAACGATTGCAGCTGATTCTATTGCCTGCAGCTGCTACCTCGTTTACCTTCCAGGTCAATACATTCTCGCACTGGAGTCTCATCTTTTTCCAGGCTGATTGACTTCCCGACCCAGGGAATGAACTGTCAGGACAACCTGTCCAAAGCCTTTCCCTTTCTCTACTTCGTACCCTCACAGGTCGAGAGGGAGATTTACAACCAGAACTTATTATATTTCCGTCACACGTTGTCTAAATGGTCAGCCTCTCCACTTATCTCTGGGCTAATTTATGGGCAGGGCTACCTCAAAAGGCATGGCCAAAGGCTAAAGAATGTAGTGTGAAATTATGCATAATGTACTAATGTTGTCTAGTCTAAAAAAAATAATCTATTGCATGAGTTTTCTAACTGAATGGTAGGAATTGTAATATTCGTTCATCACCAAGGATCACCTAATAGGTGTTGTAGAATTGCTATACACTACTTCAGCCAGATGAATGAAATATTATTTCTCTATTGAATAGTTGCTCCCAGAGTGTTTGGCACTAGGCTAAGACTGTAATCACACCAGCGGCAACAGAAGCACCTGCCGGCCTGACTGCAGCTTTACCAAGCTCACTCAAACTGAAAGAAATGGGTCTCCTCCAAACTATTGAGAAACAGCTTGTTACTTTGATCTCATGAGAAGACTTCCTTTTCTTACTCTGTGTTTCCGATTAACAAAGATCCTAATATACAGCATATGATTCTCTTGGGAAGCGTTGCATCCCATTCAGCACTGGTGTATTGCAGCACACATAACAGTTTGCCAATCAAGAGCATTATAATAAGGACACTCTTAACAGCCAATCAGCTTGCTTTGAAGGAAACAGCAGAACTAAACTTTAATGACATTTATGAAGGAATTGGTTATTTTAGTTTATAGTGTTGCTGTATTGAATTTTAGTTCAAAATGCTGTGGACTGTTTTTAAAAGCATTTTCGACAAAGCCTAAGCTTGGGGATGGGAGCCTATGGAAACATTTAGAAATTGTACAGCACAATACAATTGTCAATAAGACTTTTTTTATGGCCTGTGGTTGGGATGAAATATTTAATTTCTACAGTAGATTTTTTTTTAATTATTATTATTTCAATTAATAGCTTACAGCATGACCACCTCATTTATGCATTGTACTTGAGAAACAACCAGACTCATTATATAATGACAATGTCCTATGTGGGTAAATATTTGTGTTGGCTTCTACTGTTCTAAAAGATACTTCTACACAAAAAAAAGAGTATTTTGTATAAATGACATATTGTCATTTGACAAAAATCAATGATTTCCAGAAAATACATTTTCAAGCTAGCCAAAAAAAACATCTTCATTTGATAGGGGGTGATTAAATATATACAGTCAAACCTGATTGGCCAATGGTCCAACAAAAATGTGGCCTAATAGTGCGGTTGGCCTTACTACTGAAGGGACAGAAAATTTCTTGTTGCAAATGAATACCATAGTTATTTTGATTTAACAAGTTCTTAGCCACCTGATTTAACAGGCTTAACACTTTACTGAACAGTTTAATTCGAGATGTGATTTATTTTAGTAATCTCTAATTAAAAATGTCCTGATTTACTAAAAAATAGTTAAAAATACAAGTTTACTATACAATGTGTTTCTTTCAAAACTGGACAATTGAGAGTTATATAATGAATAGAAGTGCACAACCTATATACTTAATGTCTATATGTCTACATTAAGTATATATGTCTATATATGTATGCTGTGTATTGACTGATACAGAGCTCTCGTTCTGTCAACATAACATCTCAATGCCCGACCCGGCAGAGGGTGTTTAGTCTTTGATCCTCCGGAGAAGAAGAAAATTGAGGGGGATGGACTGACTGATTTAAGTGGAAAGCCTTAACCACCTTAGGGAGGAATGAGGGGTTCGTGCGTAATGACACCCTGTTTCTGTCGTCCCAGATGCGCATACAGGAGATGTGCACAAACAGAGCCTGAAGCTTGCTGACCCGCATAGCGGAGGTGATGGCTAACAAAAAGGCTGTCTTCATAGAGAGTTGTTTCAACTCTATGGAATGTATTGTTCAAACGGGGCCTTAGTGAGCCTCCAGTACATGATCTAGACTCCACTCGGGGAGGACGTCCCTTCTAGGTGGATGTAACCAGCAGTGTGGAGTAGTGTTAGGGCTCTGGACTCTGGGTCGTCAGGAAATGGGCACCTGGGGACACAGAGTCAACAGGGACATGGAATGCAGATATGGCTACCAGGTACACTTTCAGCATAGCAGGGAATTTTCCCGCTTCCAGCAGTTCTTGCAGGAATTGTAGAATAACTGCTTTAGGCAAGAGATAGGGTCATGGCCCCAGGTCAGACACCAATCTTGAAAATATCTCCATTTGTAGGTGTACAACGACCTTGTGGAGGAGGCTCTAGCGGTCTGCAGTGTACTTACAACCATGTCTGAGAGCCCTAAAGCGGACAGACTTTTCCGTTCAGGGGCCAGACCCATAATAGGAGTCAGAGAGCCTATCAAATAGCAGGAGAAAATAACATATAACAGCAGATGCTGCATGTTTGAAAGCAGTCTGCAAGAGATGCACACTGATGTAAGAGAAAAATTAATGATGCGCAGTTGCACAACGACTATAGCTCAGTTCACAGAAGCTGAGTTTACTGATTCCAGGTAAGCGGCAAGCCAACTTCCAGCAATATTTTTCAAAAATAAAGCAGGGGAATGCCAGTAAAACTCAAGTGAGAGCTCTTTCATACACACATCCATCACAGCAACTGGACAGGTTAGTACCTTACCTTACTGCGGTGAGAAGCAAAAGAGGAAGTGAGCTCCTATTTGTTCCCTCGGAAGGCAGGACCGAGGATGTCACTCCCCGGAGGTGCCTATCGGCAGCTCTGATATAAAATGTTCAGTGAATACCTGACCTGTGGCAGGTATATCCCAAAAGTATTGTTGGTGTGTAACACAGTTACATTGAATTGAAAGCTGTAAATTGGAAAAGCAACAAAATAATAAATAAAGTGTAATACCCCTTTAAGAGGAGCCATTGGGCTCCAGTACCTTTCCGTTCTGCCTCCAGGTCTATCCACAGATGGCCAAATTATTAGGAAAACCTGTTTTTTTTCACTTTTTTTCCTTTATTAAGGTCATGTGGTCATCGGGGGAGGGGGTGTGTGTTTGTTCTGTGTTTGGTAAAAGAGTTAGGTTTCTGGCTTCTCTGATTTTAACCAAATTTATCTACTAAATAAAAGGTTATAAGGTCCTTTTAGGAAAAAGAAAGCATTAAAAGTACTAAAAACACATTTTAAAGAATAGTTTGCTGACAATCCTCCTCCTTTTTCTGCTGGATTACAAATATTTTTTTGTTTGTTTTTTGTTGGAGTTTCCTGATTTTGTTTTGGATTTGCAGCAACACCAAGGACTTTCTACATTAACAGCTTCATCAGACCTGGTGAGATCAAACCTATCTTTTTTTCTAGATTTTGGATTATTTTGTTTTTTTGTTTTTCTATTTGAGGAGCTACAGCAACTTGACTATTCTGTTTGGGACTGTGTGTATATTTGTGGGGTGTTTGGTTTGGGGTTATTTTTGGTCACTTGTAATGGTTGTATCTACATCGTTAATGTTTCTGTACAATACACTTGTTTGTTGGTTAATTGAACTGGGTCCAGAATCTATTTATTTTTCTGACAGTATTCCATACATTTTGGGAAACCATTACAGGTGGTCGTCTTCATATTGGAAAGGGAAACACCAGGTGGCTGACATGGGGCTCAAGTACTAGTAGCCCATTGATCTTCATTCCTCCTTATTGGTACACGTGGGTTGCAAAATGCAAGATGTGGACATGGTAGCACATTAGCACATGGGAGCTAATTATTGTAATGTATTCATTTATCATTTGAAATGGAAATAACAGCAAAGATGAAGATTTGCAGCAGCTTAGATTCAGTTCTGTCATCAATAACTACTAAACACTCAATAGCATGAAATGTAGAAATTTTGAAATAGATGATTAAGTTCAATGACAAATGTTTTGACGAAGTCATCTTGATAAGCATTGATACAAGTTATTTAAAAAACAAACCCCCAAAATAACATTTAAAGGAAGCCAAAATAAATGTATTTGTTAATATCACTTCAGTTAACTCAGAATAAATTGTGACAAGAAGCAGAATTGACATTATCAGAAAGAAGTTCATCAATAACTTAACAAACCAAAAGATCACAAACAAAATTGAAGTTCTCATCTAAGTCCTCCTACTTTCCTGTACGCATTCTCTTAGTCGTAGTAGCCACTTGAGAGTTGTGATCGACACTCAAAATTGCATTCCTTTTTTTAAGAATCTTTGAGATCGTTGACGAATAGAGGATTTATTTCAGCCTTTGTGGCTATGTTTAAATATTTTAGTTTGCAAGACTTTTTCATTTTTAATACGCAATGGTCAAAGAACCACCGAACACATACTTCTTCTAATCTCCAGGGGCCGGTTTTTCAAAATTTTTAATCTGGGTAACAGTGATCCAGATTTTGTAATCAAGATTACTTTTATCTGGATCATTTTTATCCGTTTTTTCAGAAAATGTCACTGCTGGATAACATTTATCCAGGTAACAAATAATCACGATTACGGAATACAGTTTTTTGAAGTGGGCTAGTTCCTAATAAGAGTATAGTTGTTTTTTTTTTTTTTTTTTTTAAGAGGCCATTATTTATGACATAGCCAAATTTAACAAAATAAATAAGATCGTGGTAATAATGAGTAATACACAACTTTTATTTATGTTCTTTTATATTATTATTTTTTAACAAAAATCACACAAATCACTTTTAATGTTAGTGCACATATAACGCATGCAAGCAATTGTTATTTTATGTATGCTTACTTAACAGAAATTAAATAACTAAATCCAAATTGGATAAAAATAAAACGTTTGAAAAAACTACATGTGTTTTTAGACATCTTCATCGTCTTTCTCATCGGTCGGGAGTCAGCATCTCAGACAAGCTTTAAGGAGGTGTATGTGAAGCGTATGCGTATGCTTTTTATTATTATTATTATTATTATTATTATTATTATTATTATTATTATTATTATTATTAAAACTATACCACTAAATACGTGTTTTCCTTTTGCTTGCATGGATACAAAACTGAAATAAATAAGTAAATACGATATTATAACATTCGATTTTGACATATAGTGTGTGTTTGCAGGGCCGCCGAGAGCCGTCATGGGCCCCGGGGAAGGATTGGTATGTCCCGCAGCCACACCTGCAAGTGTTTGACAGCGCCTGGATATACAATCATTACACCACAGAAGCACATCGACTCAGTGTGCAGTACGGGAGTTTTTCTTTTTAATGTGGTGGTGGGAACGCAAAGGGTCTTGTGCAGGGCTAGTTGTTTTAAAATATTTTATATATATTAAAAAAAAAAAAAAGTTCCTTCTTCATCAGGGCCCCCCTTCAGGGCGTTGGGCCCCCTTCGAGGCATTGGGCCCCGGGGAAATTTCCCCGTCCACCCCGCCCTCTCGGTGGGTCTGTGTGTTTGCTATGACAATTCAAACAACATATCGCTGTTCTACGATCATTTAAAAGCTAAATCCACCCGCAGTAGGATCACAATTATCCTGGTATTTTGGATCAAAGTAATCGTTATCTCCTCTTTAAATTCTGAAGAACACAATTGCAACATTTAATAGTGATTAAAAGTGCGATCTGATTACCAAAACGGTAATTATATTAATGTTTTGAAAAACCCAGTTGCACAATATAATCCAGATCAAACGCGGAAATCCGACTACCAAAGTTTGGAAATCATGTGACCACAAGGCTGTCGAGTATGGTGTATACACAATGTGTCAAATACAGTACAGTTGATGCAGGCATTTTGAAGTGATATTAAGCGGAGTGTGACATTAACCAAAGTGATATTATCAGGAGCTTGTTTCCATTGACTACCATTATATTGTGGTGGGGACATTTCAATGTGATGATAATAATTATTAATCAGAGTGATATTAAGCAGTTTGACCTGTCGTTTTTTCCCCCTTTTTTAACCAGAGTATTAAATAAAATGTTGCTGTTGTGAACAAATGTGCAGTTTTGAAAGAACAAATGTTGTTAAATGTATTCCCATATATATATATATATATATATATATATATATATATATATATATATATATATATATATATATATATATATATATAATTTTATTTATTTTTTAATATCAAGAAAGCTCACACTTTGCATTATTTACTTTTAAGTAGTCTTTACCATTTCAGTTCCTTGGTAGTTTGACCTCATCAAGGTTAAAGCATATCGCTGACTGCCAAGCATGTCAGTCATTAGGGAAAGCAACTGGTCAGTTAATAACAGAAGAGGGTATGAAGGGGTGGGTTCAATTTACCACTAGATGGCCTAGGAAGTGCAAGAAGTTATTGATTTTTTTTAATTAAAATACAACGTGTGTTTCTTTCAAATTGCATGTGTGAGACCTACATGACAAATGGAAATGTGCAAAAGATTTAATAAATTATTGAATTAGCTATTGACACGGTTATGTTTCTTATCAAACTCCATTGCAGCGTTTGTGAGACTCAGACGTGCCATAATAAGACACCTGGAATCCACAAAGGCCACTGTGACATCCTTCTGGAGTGAAATATTGATGCCTTTGCTGCTCAGCTGCAACTATTTTGATGCCAGTATACCATGTGGTTCAAATTAAAATGGCAATAACCCAAACTGCGGAACATCACCTACTATACATAGTATTCATTACGGTCTTCTTCCAAATCACTTTCCTTCATAGATGCAACAGCACATTTCAGTCACCTCACTGCCCTCCAAATGAGCATTCATTATGAAATACGCACAGTAACTACACCAACTCACAATTCAGGGAGTTCATTTAATACACACATTCTCTGTCTATAATACAACTTCTTCAATACCCCTAAGAGATGAGTTCTCATTCCATTGCACTAACATTTTATTTAGATTGGATACTGTGTAGCTTTCATTATAACTTTAATGTTACACTGTATAACAATATGCATTATCCTTCATATTATTATTATTATTATTTTTTATTTCTTAGCAGACACCCTTATCCAGGGCGACTTACAATTGTTACAAGATATCACATTATACATTATTTCACATTATACAGATATCACATTATTTTACATACAATTACCCATTTATACAGTTGGGTTTTTACTGGAGCAATCTAGGTAAAGTACCTTGCTCAAGGGTACAACAGCAGTGTCCCCCACTGGGGATTGAACCCACAACCCTCCGGTCAAGAGTCCAGAGCCCTAACCACTACTCCACACTGCTGCCTTCATAACTAAGTTGAAAACGGACATAACCTGCATGTTATTCATACAGTGTTGTCATAACAGTTTTATACAAAGCTGCTAAAATGTTATTTATTTTCTCATGAATCATAGTAAAAGTATTAATGACTATGAGTCACAGAAGTGCACTTGAAGTGCTGAATTTTCAATTGCAGTACTTGTGGGTTAAAAAAAAAAACCTTTATGGCAGCATGTTATGAATACTTAGGTAGTTTTTTCAAAGTCATTGATATAGTGTTATGTAAGCTTTCTGAAAGTTTTATGAATGCTACATAGTGGTCTTAAAACTGCATAAACTGTGCACTGATGGTTTGCTTATAATTTGCTTTATGTTGTACATTTCTATAAGGTAGACCAGAAGGGCAAGAGGTTTGCAATGTGGAATGCCCCGGCATTAGAAACATCCGGAACGCTGATAATTCTGTAGTTGACATTAGATACAGTGGATCTATAAGATCCACTGTAAGGGTCTTCTGTGGTAAACCCTAAATTGTACAGCTAGCTCAATAACAGTCACACATTAACATTATGTTCTTGACTGAAAGTTTATTGCAATTCACAAAGGGTACACATCTAAACATGTTCAGGGTCTGGCCTACTCTCCTGGAACTTGACCACTGTCAGCCCACCTTATGGAGCTCCCATAAACCTTTGCCGTCAGCAGACACTTCACCCTTTTATGCATGGCGACTTTTTTTTTAAAAACTCTTCTATTCTTTATATGAGTACATATGGAAGACAAAAATGCACGATGACCTCATATGAAGATGCCCTTTTTCCAGTGGAAATTTGTTTTTTAAATGTAAGGAAAAATATATGTATAATGTGCGCAAAACATTTTTTCAGCTATTTTCAATAGTTAATGTGTGAAAGGGTTAAAGGGCAGTAGTAATATACAGCAGGCATACAGTTAAGTAACAGCAATATATAATAAGGTTACAACCTCAATAATGGTGTTCACTCGTATCTTCAAAACTCATTCACTACAGCTTTGTCAAGTAGACAAACTTTATTTTATTTTTATGAGAGTAATGGAATCTTAATGCATTGGCAGAAAAATATCTTAGTCTTAGTAGTCATAGCTCACAATGGGGTGATATCATGAAAGTCATTTAGCCTGGCACTGAGAAGATGGCGACGGATACCGGTAATTATGACTTAAAATAAATCCTGTCATTTATCAGGACATTAAGCAAGGGAACAGGACAACACTGAATTATTATTACAATGAAAAATGAATATTCCTTGGGAAAAAATCACCCAGATGAAGACAAAAAAACTTTAAATGGGTTTTAATGCTTCTATAATGTATTTCATAACAGGGCATAATTAACTATGTCTGAAATCTATATAAAAAGCTGCATCAGACTATGGCTTGCTTGCTACTGCAAAGCGTATTAAGCTATTCACTTCTGGTACAGTCTGACCTCTTTAATGGCACTTTGTTTCTAGTGAACAGGACTACAGCTCTGGCCAAATGTTTTGCATCACCCTGTAGAGTTAACTAATTTTGCTTCATTAAGTCGAATGAAACCTGCTGAATAATGTTACGTTAACATATTGAATTACATACCGCTTTGTAGTTTTCCACATACTTAACGAAAAGCTAGCAAACATTGAAAAATGTGACATTTTGAAATCTAACATTAAATACTGTACTACTATTATGGCTTCCAGTGGACTTGCAATATCATTATTGTTATTGCTATCAATAAGAAAACACTTCCATTACACATGGATTGATTGAAAAAAAAAATCAGACGATGGGGTCTTAATATCAAAAGTTCTCATTGCTAATATCAGTTATTTCCCAAAAGACATTGTTTGTGTAATTGCTGAGATACGGAACACTTATCTAGTACTAGTGCTAAGAAATAAATAATAATAATAATAATAATAATAATAATAATAATAATAATAATAATAATAATAATAATAATAATACCAGCAGATACATTTTATTTAGGAGGAGGGTTATAATTTCTAATTCATGTGTTCCTAATGGAATGCTAATGGACTCAGTAAATGAATATTATACTAATATAATACATGTTAGCTGTATTCACTATGGGAAACACGGCAATTTAAGTTTGTGAGGGCATGCTGTCCAGTGCAAAATGCTCCAGGAACATCCACGCTTCCATGAGTATCTACACATAGACATTAAAAAAAAATGCTTTCCCCCAAACCTTTTTCTTAATCCTCACCTTAAAGTTACTATCAGATTGCAAAATTGCTATTCAGCCCCTATGTGGATGATTAAAATACAATTACCATTTACAACAGATGCTATTCATAGTGTTGATGTTCCCTGAGCATTTAATGTAGTCCCAGCTGAATCAACAACCTGCATTTATAAACAGGCTGTTAGCTAATGCTGATGATGTTTCACGTCTCAAAAGTGATGTTGATGCACCTCCAGTAAATTCCCTGAAGGAGTTCATAATGTTACAGAGCACCAGCTACAACAAACACATTACTTTACCTTTGCTGTATCCCTTGTTGCATATCATAGCATGTAGCAGGGCGGTAGAATATATATATTGTTTATTTATAGAATGGGGAAAACCGCCGGGTGGCAGCGGTTGAGAAGAGAGCCAACCCCAGCACCACCGCTGGTCCTGGGCCCCCTCCTGGAGTCGCCTCCCGAGGGTCCGCTGCCGCCGTCGCCTTCCGAGGGACCGCCGCTGTCCTGTCGTGCACCGCCCGGGGATGCCTGCCTTGCACCGCCCGGGGATGCCTGCCTTGCACCGCCCGGGGATGCCTGCCTTGCACCGCCCGGGGATGCCTGCCTTGCACCGCTCAGGGATGCCATGCCCATTCCGCTCAGGGATGCCATGCCCACTCCGCCCAAGGATGCTACGTCTGGATCGCCTGGGGCTGCCTGTTGCTCTGCGTCGCCTGGGGCTGCCTGTTGCTCCGCGTCGCCTGGGGCTGCCTGTTGCTCCGCGTCGCCTGGGGCTGCCTGTTGCTCCGCGTCGCCTGGGGCTGCCTGTTGCTCCGCGTCGCCTGGGGCTGCCTGCTGCTTCGCTTCGCCTGGGGTTGCTGTAGGTCCCTCTTCGCCTGGGGTTACTGGTGCTCCTCTTCTGCCAGGAGTAATTAGTAAACTTGTGCAGATTGTGGCCGAGGGGTAATAGAATAATTACCAGCTAGTTAACCCCCTCGGCCACGGTATAAAAAGCTTGCAGCTCTCCAGCTCATGGTGGGTGTTCAGAGGAGGAACGAGAGCGAGAGGAGAGAGCCGTGTCCTTTTTGCCCTGCAGTGCTGGTGTCAGTGTTTCCTTCCTGCACTCTGGCCTGATGTCACCACTTAGCCGCCCTGTCACACACACAGCAGTTTTCTTTTTTTCAACATACAGCCAATTGTTTAGATTTTTATTTCCACACATCATAGGTAAATCAACTGGGGAATTACTTTTGTCAACTTTTAAAGTGTATCCAGTTTGTGCTCCCTCCTGCAGCGATGCTGGTGCTCTGATTGAAAAGAGTGGCGGATTGTGGAAATAGAAAGCTAGCGTTGTTGCAGGAAGGATCCTTAGAGATTAATTTTTTCCCACTCCTGAGTAAATGTTGGCAAATGCCCAGTTGACCCATGAGTTATGTGATTAAAAAGTGAAGAGTATATTTAAAAATATAATGCTGCGATACTGACAACATGGGACACAGCAAAGGTAACTTAATGCATACCTTAAAAAAAACTTTACAGGGTGTTCTGTAACAATTTAAACACCTTGCAAACTCTGAATTAATGCAGTTGGTGGCACTATCATAGTGACAGTGTATGTCATGGTTTTGCTTATTTGCCTCCGATGTAGAAGTGTAGAGTGGTTTTATTATCAGTTCTCAGGGTTCACTACAAACATTAACTGAAAATTATTTAAAGACTTCCCATGGGACTTCTCAAAGTCTAATAGGCAGGGTATTTATTTAACAAGGGTTTGCAGTTATGAAGCTCTCCGTTTTGCAGTATGTTAGAATTATGAATGAAAAAAAGAGTAGCAGCATTCATTACAAATCCTTTTCCATTCCACTAATCATCAGCCAATGATCCTCTGAGCTAAAATACATGCAAATAGTAATAAGCAAAAAGGATTTTAATAAAAGCCTTTGTTTAGCTAAAAAGACATGATAATTGCATGATTATTATTATTATTATTATTATTATTATTATTATTATTATTATTATCATTGTTAGGCTTCCAGTCCCATATGGCTAGGAAGCCTATTGTTATTGCTGGGATTATTAGGGTTCCAAGCCAGAGTGGTTGGGAAGCCTATTGTTTCTGTTAGGATTTTCTTTTTCTTCTTCGCTCTTTTTTCAAATGGCTCTAAAATCAACACCATTGGATGAAAACTCATGAAACTTGGTAGGATGGTAGGCACCTAAGGGAAATTGTGTCAGAGCGAAGACACAAGTCATGGGTCATATGGTCTGGCAGCCACATTGGATTTTTTAAAATCTTCTTATGGTAGAGATGTGAAACTTGGTGCAATAGACTACACTCGTGGCCTAGATTTACGGTTGTTCAAGAGAAGTTGATTGGTCACATGGTGTGGCGACCATATTCAATTTGTAGAAAATATTAAAATGGTCTCTGAAAAATTATAACTCCTTAAAGAGTACAGATAGGGTCATGGTTACCATAGAACACATATAGGAACCCATCTATGCTCCATAAAAAATGTCCTTGCCCGTGACCTTTGACCTTTCCTAAAGGTCAAATGATAAACTATCTTATAAAATCAACACCATTGCACGAAAACTTACATAACTTGGTAGCATGGTAGAGGCCGTTGGCAAGTTCAGTTAGAGTGAAAACGAAGGTCATAGGTCACATGGTTTGGCAGCCATATTGGATTTTTCAAGAATTTTGGTCAATTTAAAAAAATCTTCTTGTTCAAGAATTTTGGCCAATTTAAAAATATCTTCTTGTCCGTAACCACTTATGGTAGAGATGTGAAACTTGGGGCACATACTACCCTTAGGGGCTATATTTACATTTGTTCAACAGAAATTGATTGGTCACATGGTTTGACGGCCATATTGGATTTGTCAAAAATATTGAAATGTCTTTTTCTCTGAAACCATTATGCCGATTTAAGCGGAACTTTGCATACATAGCGTTGGCAAGGTTGTCTATCAGGTTTGTTCAAAGCAAGTAGCTACATAAAAAAAATGGCTGCCGCGAGCCAATCAAAATTGAGGTATAGTCAATTTGCACATATTTGCACATATTACCTTGTTAAAGCTCAAATTCAAAACTAGCTTATAACTCCTTACGGAGTGCAGATATGGTCATGGTTACTATGGAAGACATATAGGAACCCATATATGTTCTATTCAAAAAAAGCCTTGACAGTGACCTTTGACCTCTCCTTAAGGTTAAATGTAAAACTAGCTTATAAATCCTTACAGTGCACATAGGGTTATGGTTACTATACAACACATTTAGGAACCCATATATGCTCAATTCCAAAATTACCTTGACCTCTCCTTAAGGTTAAATGTAGAATTAGCTTATAACTCCTTACGGTGTGTAGATAGTGTCATTGTTACTATGGTGTTTAACCCTTTGTGGTACATTTATTCAGTGCGTCTCAGCCGTGTCAGGTCCAATTTTTATTTTCACACATGCAGTTTATTTTAGACGCGCTGTTTAAAAGCATTTTTTTCACAGTAAAACAGATTTAAAAGGCACTGCATATCAACAGGACATGCAGTACTGCATCTCCAGCCCTGCCCCACCCCTCGTTCGCTGCTTTTTTCACATACCTCTTGATAGTAGTGCATATCGATAAATCATCTTTTGATCACTCGTTTTATCACCAAACTCCTCAGTAATGCGATCCAAGTCATTATTTTATTACTGTAACATCTAAGAAAAGCTCTGCAAATGTCTGTGATATTCTTTGAGCAGCTATTTTGTTTGTTAACATCCGTGTTATCTATGTGATGCCGGGGCTATCTGTATTCATGAGATACGCCCCTCACTCACTCGGCCATTGAATGGTTTTCTCTGCTTTTTCCAGAGAAAAAAGACTAGAGACCTGTTTTTTTGTGTCTTTTTGATGTCGTCGGACAGGGTCCGACATTGGACCGGAAAGGGAAAATTGCAATGTCGGACCAGGTCTGACATAGGACCGCAAAGAGTTAAAGTTATAAAGCATTGTGAGATAATTAACTCAAGTATTTTGAATTGAAACTGCTCCATAAAACTGATCTGTTGCTGACACTAGTGCTGAAATGCTACAGTTTGTCAAAATTTCCAACTGGTACTGAGTTTGGAAGCCATAAAACTGCCTGACAGTTCTAATTATTGTTGTTGTTGTTGTTGTTGCTCAGCAGCCCTAGGCGTTGCAGGCTCGGCAGGCTCCGGCCCTGGTTTGGACATGCCTATTGCCTGTGGAGGTGGAGTAGGCGTGGCACCCCGCCACACAGTCCCTGCTGCAGCGCTCCCTTCGGAGTCCCCAGCGAAGACCAGCCTACTTTGCACAGCTAGGATGCGAACCTGCGCTGTATGACTCACCCCCGGCACACCACATGGCTGCACTTCTACCCAGTGAGCCACTTGGGGACCCCCTACCTTACATTTTTTTCAATTATTTTTAAAAGGCCTGTTGCTAGACCACACGCCCTCTTCTTCCCTCACTGGTTTACCCGATAAATTTATTTTCTTTTGCTAGTGTAGTCACTGGAGTCTAATTGACATATGTTGACTACATCATTTCGTTTGGGCCTTTGTGTGTCAAGGTTAACAAAATCATAATCTCGAACAGAGCATAATTACCTCTTGAGTGTATTTACAATTTTATAAGTATGTAGGGTGGCAAATCAGTCGAATAGACCCCATGATGTATTATCAATGAACCATTGAAGTGTAAAATGGAGCCAGGATAACAAGCGCCATCCACCTAAAATAAGTGTTAAACTCCTAACAGCTGTGCAGCGCAGCCCCAATAGAACTATTTTAATGCCCAGCTGTTGTACTTTTAAAGAGGAAGCTCCTGTTTGCTGCTGCTGTTTGTAAAGGGGAAGAGCTTGACCTATGTGTGACAATTAGCACCCGCTGCTTTCACATTAGTGGAGGTAATGATCTGAAGAGGAGGGTTTTATTGCAAATACATGTCGATGAGAATAGGAATTGTGCATTTGAATATCCAAGGCTGAGGTCACAGTAACACTAATCCATGTGGGAGAGGGGTGTGACGCATGGCTGGTGCCCCCTGCTGGTAGCAGCTCAAAGCCTGGCTGGTGCCCCCTGCTGGTAGCAGCTCAGGTTGGCGGTTTTCCTATAACATCGATTCCATTACAGTGTGGTGCCAATTGTTTCTTAACTGGCACTGTTCAGCAGGCAATAGCATCTGTCAGTATACGATTACACCCTTGAACTTGCATTGATGGCTTCATAGGTTATTTATTTGACACAAAGGAATAGAATATTTGTAATGGAATAAATATAGTGGGAAAGTAAGCGAGAGGTCCAGGGGGACGGTACAGTACAATTAGCAGGAGTTGACAGGGAGAGGTTAGTTAGACAGCGTGAAATATACTGCTCCTTCCCGTAACCAAATTATTTCTTCTCCATTATTTATTTATTTATTTATTTATTAGCAGACGCCCTTACCCAGGGCGACTTACAGTTGTATACAAACAATACATATCAAGAATTAAAGTACAATTAAGAGCAAGGTACAATGACTTCAGTCCTAATAACCTCAAATACAGAACACAATACGATTTGAAATCAGGGCAGTTCAAGAGCAGATAACAGTGTTGATATTTACATCAGGGTTAGATATGAGTGCAGGTGAAATACAAGATACTACACATTGGGTTAAGTGCAGGATTAAATACAGTACAATAGGGAGCAGATAAGTGCAAGTTAAACTGCATTAAAGGCAGAGTGCTGTATTGTCCAGAAGGGAAGAGTTGAGTTTTACAGGTGTTGTCTGAAGAGGTGTGTCTTGAGGAGGTGCCGGAAGGTGGTCAGGGACTGGGCAGTCCTGACATCCGTAGGAAGGTCGTTCCACTACTGCGAGGCAAGGGTGGAGAAGGAGCGGGCTCTGAAGGCAGGGGAGCATAGAGGAGGTACAGCCAGTCTTCTAGTGCAGGCAGAGTGGAGAGGTCGGGTGGGAGTATAAGAAGAGATGAGGGTCTGGAAGTAGCTGGGTGCAGTCTGGTCAAGGAATCGGTAGGCGAGTACAAGAGTCTTGAACTGGATGCGAGCGGTGATCGGGAGCCAGTGGAGTGAGCAGAGCAGTCGAGTAGCGTGGGAGAAGCAAGGCAGAGAGAACACCAGGTGAGCAGCGGAGTTCTGGGTGAGCTGGAGCGGGCAGGAGGTGGACGCAAGAAGGCTGGCCAGGAGGGAGTTGCATTAGTCTAGGCGGGAGAGTACCATGGCCTGGACGAGGAGTTGCATGGAGTAGTTGGTGAGGAAGGGTCAGATTCTTTGTATGTTGCTCAGGAAGAAACGGCAGGTGTGTGCTAGAGTGGAGATGTGCTGGGAGTAGGAGAGGCAGGGGTCCAGGGTTACTCTGATGTTCTTGGCTGAGAAGGAGGGAGAGAGCGTGGTAGATTCCAGAGGAATGGAGATAGAGAGATCAGAGGAGGGGGAAGATGAGGAGGGGAAGAAAAGGAGGTCAGATTTAGAGAGGTTGAGTTTGCGGTGATGCCAGTGCATCCAGGAGGAGATAGCAGACAGACAGGTAGAGATATGGGAGGGGATGGTGGGGTGAGAGGGGTGAAGGAGAGGAAGATCTGAGCATCATCAGAATAGAAATGGTATGAGAAACCATAGGATGCGATGAGGAGGCCCAGGGAGTGGGTGTAGAGAGAGAACAGAAGAGGACCCAAGACTGATCCTTGGGGGACTCCTGTTGAGAGAGGGTGAGGTGTGGAGGTTGAGCTGTGCCAGGTTACCTGGTAAGTGCGGTCGGAGAGGTTGGAGGAGAACCAGGCCACAGCAGTACCAGAGATTCCCAGGTCAGCGAGAGAGGATAGGAGAATGGAGTGATCGACAGTGTCAAAGGCAGCAGAGAGATCGAAGAAAATTAGGACAGAGGAGAGAGAGGCAGCATGGGCAGAGTTTAGCGAGTTGTTGTTGTTGTTGTTGTTGTTGTTGTTGTTATTATTATTATTATTATTATTATTATTATTATTATTATTATTATTATTATTTATTTCTTAGCAGACGCCCTTATCCAGGGCGACTTACAATTATTACAAGATATCACATTATTTTTACATACAATTACCCATTTATACAGTTGTTATTTTTACTGGAGCAATCTAGGTAAAGTACCTTGCTCAAGGGTACTGCAGCAGTTTCCCCAACTGGGGATTGAACCCACAACCCTCCGGTCAAGAGTCCAGAGCCCTAACCACTACTCCACACTGCCAGGAGAGCAGTTTCAGTGGAGTGAGCATGGCTGAAACCAGATTGGAGGGTCAAGCAGAGAGTGGTTAGACAGGAAAGCAGAGTACTGGCGGTGTACTGCCCACTCAAGGGTTTTAGAGAGGAAGGATAAGAGGGAGACAGTAGAGGTCTAGGGCAGCAGGGAGTTTGGTTCTCTTCCATTTCTTTTCAGCAGAGCGCAGTTCTGTTCTTGCTGCATGGAGCACAGAGCAGAGCCAGGGTTGGGGAGGGGAGGGACGGGCAGGTTGGGAGGTGAGAGGACAGAGGGAGTCAAGGGAGGAGGTGAGGGAGGAGAAGAGATTTGAGGTAGCAGAGTCTATAGAGAGTTGGGGGAAGGAGTCAATAGGAGGGAGGTGAGAGAGAGCGGCAGAGGCAAGGACAGAGGGGGAGAGAGACTGCAGAGGTTACGGCAGGAGGTGACAGTGAGGGTAGGTGGAGTAGGGAGAGAGGGGAGAGACAGAGAAAAAGAGATTAAATCGTGATCAGAGAGGTCCAGAGGGGTGACAGAGAGGGTGGAGAGGCAGCAGGCCCTGGAGAAGGTGAGGTCCAGTTGACAGCCAGATTTGTGGGTAGGAGGGGATGGAGATAGGAAGAAATTGAAGGAGTGAAGGAGAGGAAGGAATCTGACAGAGTGGGTGGGGTTGGAGAGATGGCTATTGAAATCACCCAACAGGACAGTTGGGGTAGACAGAGAGGGGAGGGAGGAGAGGAGATAGTCGAGTTTATCGGGAAAGTAAGCGAGAGGTCCAGGGGGACGGTACAGTTCAACTAGCAGGAGTTGACAGGGAGAGGTTAGTTGGACAGTGTGAAATTCAAAGGTGTTAACATAGAGTGAGGAGAGGTCAGAGGGAACAGAAAAGAGAGACGCAGAGTATGGGACAGGTCATAGAGAGAGGACAGGGCAGCAGGAGTTACAGTGTTATCAGGAGACAGCCAGGTTTCAGTGAGAGCAAAGAAATCAAGAGAGATGTGGGAGACAAAGGCAGAGATGAAGTCAGCTTTGTTAGCAGAAGAGTAACGTAATGATGTTGAAGCTGACACCCTGGGATCCTTCAAGAAGCTGCTTGATGAGATTCTGAGATCAATAAGCTACTAACAACCAAACAAGCAAGATGGGCTGAATGGCCTCCTCTCATTTGTAAACTTTCTTATGTTCTCATGTTCTTATGGCAGTTCCAGAGGGCACCAGAGAGAGTGCGGGAGGGGAGAGTTTTTGGGGGGCAGAGGGATAAGGATAGAGGGGTTAGGGGAGCAGCAGCGGAGAGAGGACAGAGGACGGGAGAGGACAGAATAACAGGGGTGTGAGAGACAGTCATAGCAGGACAGCTGAGACAGATAGGTACAGTAGTAGTGGGAGCAGGAGGGGTGGGGGGAGAGTACAGACCTGTCTAGTAGTTGGCATCTTCCAGAGCACTGCTAGGTTCGGATTTTCTCCAACAGCCTCTCCTCGCAACCTTGCTTTGCAAGGGAACTGTTTAACAGCTGCTAAACTGCGCTAAAGACAATACTTAAGCAATACAATAGTTTCAATGCAATTTAATGGGATCACACAACTACAAAAAGCTGTGTGGAAACCAATCAAATTGCAAATCAACCTCGATTTAACCACACTCACAACAGTAGAACACTGTATATATCATATTAACACTGGATTGGGAAAATAAGGGGCTGAAGATCAATGGAGCCTACTTGAATCACCTACGATCTGTTGATGACATCCTGTGGTAGTGTGCCCCGCCCAGATGTGCATTATGCGTTATCTGTTGCGTGTGATGTTAATGGTGGTGTATATATATATTGGTGCACAGGATATAATGTGGGATATTTAGCTTGAGTGTTGTTAAACTATATAGTTGTATTTAGGCACAGGGATTGCACAATCACTGTACGTGCAGATAAAATTTGTATTATTATGTGAGCATGAAAAAAATGAACCTGAAGAAGACTCATGTTCAATAAATATACCACTCCACAGGCAATTGAAGTCAAAGGGATCAAGCTTGAAGAAGTCAATGACTACTGTGGCAAAGTGGTTTGCAGTGTGCAGGTGTAGCAGTGATGCAATGCTCAAGACAATGACAAACAAAGTACTGGTGAAATGATGGTTTATTTATAATCCAAAGTCTGATGACAACAGTTAAGAATAATGAGAATTGGCAATATACAATGATGTGTATTGCTCAGTTAAATTCACGGGTTCAGTCGCGAAACAATAAAAACAGTATTTAAACACTGTGGCAATGTGCCCCGCCCCTGTGTGCATTTGTGTGTTATGTGTTGTATGTATGCGTGCGTATGTTAATGTTGGTGTATAGATTGGTACACAAGATATAAACGGGTCTGTGTTTCACGTGTATTTAAAAAGTGTAGATTTGTATTTAGGCACGAGGAGGGCACAAATCACTTCACGTGCTGGTTAAATGTAATATGTGAGCACGGGGTTGCACAGAATTAATTCACGTGCTGGGATTCAAGTGAATAATTAATTAGTAATTGAATCCCAGCACAACAGTATATATAGATGCACATTTTCATTCAGTCAGGGTTGGGTGTTCGAGAGTGGAGAACGGGTGAGAGAGAAGGAGAACGTAAAGTAGTAAAGTAAAAATAATATCTAGAAGTGTTTGTACTCACCGTGTTTGTTTGTCTCTCCGTGCACCGTTTGTTAAGTGTTTAGTACGTTTTGTTTGTCTTTTTATTTTGGCGTGTAGTGCCGTGTCCCGTGTACCAATCTATACACCAACATTAACATACGCACGCATACATACAACACATAACACACAAATGCACACAGGGGCGGGGCACATTGCCACATATACCCCCCCTTGTGCGCAGCACACATGGCCTCAACGGCCACCTCCCCCTTAAAAACCCAGCAGTCCAGGACAAAGTCTCGGGCTGGAAAGGGAGGCTTCAGTGGGCCCATGGCTGGCAATGCTGTCAGCACCCCTGCCGGTAGTGGCACGGCTGACAGCCTGCTGGTCCATGCTTGCAGCGAAACTGCTGCTGGGGAAAGTGGTCTCCTGACCTCTCCCTCTGTCTTTGTAGCCGGTAGCTCCCTTTGGTGGGGCTCCGACCACAGTACTGCCGGCAGCGAAGAAGCTGCAGTGGGAGCAGGTCTCCGGACCACCCCCACGATCTCCGGCAGCGAAACTGCTGCAATGGGAGCAGGTCTCCGGACCTCCCCCACGATCTCCGGCAGCAAAACTGCTGCAGTGGGAGCAGGTCTCCTGACCTCCCCCACGATCTCCGGCAGAGAAACTGCTGCTGGGGTTGGTGGTCTCCAGACCTCCTCCCCCTTCTTCGTGACCGACAGCTCCCCTTTCTGGGGCTCCGGCCACCGTACTCCCCGTGGTGGAGGTACGGGAAGCAGAGACAGCTCCTGCTGTTCTGCTTCTGGCAGTGGCGGAGGCAGCTCCTGCTCCTCTGCTCCTGGAAGTGGCAGAGGCAGCTCCTGCTCCTCTGCTCCTGGCGGTGGTGGTGGCGAAGGCAGAGGCAGCTCCTGCTGCTCTGCTCCTTTCGGTGTAGGTGGCGGAGGCAGCTCCGGCTGCTCTGCTCCTGCCGGTGAAGGTGGGAGCAGCGTGTAGTCTCCTGGCGACTGAGGTGGGAGCAGCGTGTAGTCTCCTGGCGACTGAGGTGGGAGCAGCGTGTAGTCTCCCCCTTTTTCAGGGGACTGGTGCTGCTCTGCCTCTCTTGCAGCGGACTGGTGCGGCTCTGCCTCTCTTGCAGGGGACTGGTGCGGCTCTGCCTCTGAAGGGGAAACCAGCAGGCATTCTTCCTCTGCTGGTTGTGCTGGGGAAACCAGCAGGCATTCTTCCTCTGCTGGTTGTGCTGGGGAAACCAGCAGGCATTCTTCCTCTGCTGGTTGTGCTGGGGAAACCAGCAGGCATTCTTCCTCTGCTGGTTGTGCTGGGAACAGCTGCCTCTCAGGCTTCGGATTCCCGCGGTCCCCCCGTCTGGGCGCTGGACGCTCGCGGTCCCCCCATCTGGGCGCTGGACGCTCGCGGTCCCCCCGTCTGGGCGCTAGTTCCTCCTCTTCATACTGGGTGGGGCATATGGCTAACGTGTGCCCATAAGCCCCACAGCCAGGGCATAACTCTGCTGCGAGGTTCTTTAAAAAAACCTCCCAGCCATCATCCCCGACCTCTTCCCTTTTGGGCTGTGGACGCCCCGACTCCTCCCTTTTGGGCTGTGGACACTCGGGTTTTATACTCAGACGTAGGACGTTCGGGTTCCTCCCACTCGGGCGTAGGACGTTCAGGCTCCTCCCACTCGGGCTGTGGACGCTCAGGCTCCTCCCACTCGGGCTGTGGACGCTCAGGCTCCTCCCACTCGGGCTGTGGACGCTCAGGCTCCTCCCACTCGGGCTGTGGACGCTCAGGCTCCTCCCGCTCAGGTACTGGAGAGGGCAGCGACTGCTCCTCTCCCTCTTGCTCACTGGAAGGCATCCCTCCCATGTCTGCAGCTAGGTAACCCAGCACCACCATGGTGAGGTCACGAACGGATGCCGGGTTGTGCTGTTGCTCCCAGTCCTCCCATCGTTTCCCATCTCGCATCTGCAGTGCGTGAATAACCCAGGGGAGGTCACTGGCGAAGTTCCCCTCGGGGTGCACCAGCCAGTCCCATATTTCCCGGGACGGTGGGGAACCCGGTGGCAGTGGGGGTAGAGGGGTGACTACTGCCCCGTTGTGGTTGTCCTCCTCCCAGCCCGGCATGCAGGATGAGGGCTGCAGCTGTTGTTGCTGCTGCTGCTTCTGCTGCTTCCTGCAGCTCTTTCTTCCCATCCTCGCTTTACTATTTTTTTTTTTTTTTTTTCACAAAACCCCCTCTCCTGGTCTGACGCTTGGAGGTGCTATTATCCCACGATGACACCACGTGTCACAAAGACGGCCGGAGTGGGTGGCGTCAGACCAGAATCAGGAAATAACACACAGAGATTTGGGGTTTTGGTTAAGCTGAGCGCGTGATCGCGCTCACCATTTAATAAACAGAACAGAAAATAAAAGGTTTGAACAGACAAAAACACGGGACACGGCACTACACGCCAAAATAAAAAGACAAACAAAACGTACTAAACACTTAACAAACGGTGCACGGAGAGACAAACAAACACGGTGAGTACAAACACTTCTAGATATTATTTTTACTTTACTACTTTACGTTCTCCTTCTCTCTCACCCGTTCTCCACTCTCGAACACCCAACCCTGACTGAATGAAAATGTGCATCTATATATACTGTTGTGCTGGGATTCAATTACTAATTAATTATTCACTTGAATCCCAGCACGTGAATTAATTCTGTGCAACCCCGTGCTCACATATTACATTTAACCAGCACGTGAAGTGATTTGTGCCCTCCTCGTGCCTAAATACAAATCTACACTTTTTAAATACACGTGAAACACAGACCCGTTTATATCCTGTGTACCAATCTATACACCAACATTAACATACGCACGCATACATACAACACATAACACACAAATGCACACAGGGGCGGGGCACATTGCCACAAACACACACAGTGAACACAAACAAAGTCACAAGTCCAAAGTGAGTGCCATAGTGCTTGTGATGAAAATACAATTTATAGTGAACAAGTGCAGTGTTGTCCGGGTTTTGTGCTGGCCTGTAGCGACAGCTCCGGATCATGTTAGCCGTCTAATAACAACAAACAGGTAGATTTTAGACAAGTAGCACATGTAGCATAGTTAGTAGTAGTTGCTTTATTAAACTTGCATGTCTTGCTTTTTATGTGTTTTGGAGTCCCTCTTTGTGTATATCTACCACAAATACTGTAACTTGTTTATTATGTTGGACAATGAAATGTAAGCCTTATTATGCTCTTCTGACTAAATGACTTGTTAAGGTATGTGGAAGTAATTTTTTTTCATTTGAGCTGATTGGAAATGGTAGTCCCAGCTATGTATTTTGCCAGTAACAGTAATGCTACTTTTAAAACAAGGATGCGTAGTTAAGTTTTAAATTTGGAATTCAAACTAAAATAAAAATACAGGGTGATGTAGTCAGACTACATTTTTTAAGTCATTCCTTCTTCTGTTTGACCTTATTAAGAGGTGTGAGGGAAATAGGCGATATTCCTTTAAGGAATGGCGGCCGCAACAAAAACTACATGGCCCAGACTGCCTAGCACCGGGGTTAACTACGGGGCGGGGTTAGGCAGTATAAAAGAGAGCAGAGCAAAGCAATCGTGTTGTTGTTTGGGGAAGCTCCGCCCGATTGCTTTGCTGCATACCGGAGTTTGCTGAAGTTCCTGCTGTTACTTTGTTTTGTAAGTACTGCTGACACCGTAGTTAGTTTTTGAAAAGTTTAGTTCAAAGAATCGTTTTGTGCATTCGCTTTTGTTTATTTATCAGTTTCCTGTAAAAATACAGGCAAGTTCAAACGTTGCTTGTTTGGTTTGTTTGCCTGCGTTATTTACTGCGGTGGCGGAAAAGCCAAGGTCCGCTGAGCCGGAGCGTACCTGTAAAAGCCTTTTGTTTGTGTTGTGTGAAGAACGGGAATAGAAAACAAGGACATTACAACTGTAGAGGGGGACTGTGTATTGGTTTTGCACTTTGTGTATTGTTTGGACCACACTCATCACCCAGTGCCCTCTGTTCCTGGAGGGGAGCCATTTCCCCAACCTTCCTGTGTTTCACTGTTCCTGGAGGGGGAGCCATTTCCCCAACCTTCCTGTGTTTCACTGTTCCTGGAGGGGGAGCCATTTCCCCAACCTTCCTGTGTTTCACTGTTACTGGAGGGGGAGCCATTTCCCCAACCTACCTGTGTTTCACTATTACTGGAGGGGGAGCCATTTCCCCAGCCCACCTGTACTTCACTGTTCCTGGAGGAGGAGCCATTTCCTCACCTTATCTGTGCTTCACTGTTCTTGGAGGGGAAGCCATTTCCCCCAAATACCTGTGTTACTGTCTCCTCTTCATCACCTACAGTTAGCTAGGGTCGAAGAGGTGAGCTAGTTAGTAGCCCGTACAGCGCGTGTCCTGACTATAATTGTGCTGTTTGTAATTACTTATAAATAAAAAGCAAGTTCCATGTGAATGCAGCGTGTCCTTCTGATCCTTACCTAGGGGAAAAAGCACGCTCTAGTGGCGAGTACGAGTAGTGTCTTTCACAGAGGGTATTACACTTTACTGGAGTTGCTCAATGACGTCTCTATATCTTGCACTGCCAATTAATGTTTTGTTAATCCCAATCCGAGGGTCATTGTCAAACTCTGTCCTGTGTCACATTAATCCTTGTACACTGGGAACCATGTCTTTCATCTCCAGCTGAACAATACTATTAATTCATGCATAATGAAACTGTGCGCATATTAGAAAGACATTTTCTATGGAAGATTAACATTGACTTAATTTGAATACAAGCCATTGTTTTTCAAAAGCTGATTCAGAATACATTTGAAAGAGAATGACTTATTGGCCAAGTAAAATCAATCGCAATGCATTTTGTGTATATTATTAAAAAGATCCCAGTACTATCTGAAGATGCGAAAGACATATTGAGCTCTACAGTAAATGTTTATTTCATGCCCCAGTTTACAATGTGCACAAGATAACAACTCTTTACCCATTAAGTGCCAATTTGAGGACAGGCTATTTTTTGGAGCATTTTTAACTGACATCCACCTGTTATTTAAATGTTCTCTTTAACTATCCTGTTATGATAACTTACTCTAATTTTGTTAACTGCAAAAGTTAAGTCTAAATGCAACTGTTAATTCTGCAAATATAGCCCTTCAGATGCTTTTATGACACATCCATATAAAATAATAAACTGAAGCCTAAAAATGATAAATGGCTTTGTGTTTTTCCTATTTACTGGAATTACATTGTTAACTCCAGGTGCTTTAATGATAGAGGCTACTTCCAATAAAACTATATACAAAGTCATTTTTTTTAATATTAAACTGCAGTTTTCATTGAATTGTGTTTCAAAGTGAACATTACTTCTTATCTGTAGGGAAGCAATATTACATCTCAAAATGTGATCACCACAAGAATAACGAAAAAAAAAACTAATAAAACTTTAAAATGACACTGGAAACTATTGGCATTTTAACTCTCAGGGGTGCAAATCCTTTTGAAAATATAGCATCATTGAGCTTAATTACAAAACCCATGCTAATCAAGCACCTCCACTCTTCAATGAGTTTTTAGTGTTTTGTGTTACAGTAAATATTTAACAAAATGCACTCCATATCTAATCACACTCTTCTCGCCTGTGTATGTGGATGAGTGTGGGCGGGTTATTTGAGTAGTCCAGATCCAATGAGAAACTATCATTAATCTGTGGTTACTAAGGAATACAAAAATTAAACATGTCTACTGGTGCCAGAATTTATGTTGCTGGCGCTATAAATTTGCATCCCTGACTTTGAGGTATGGGTAGATACCATTCATAATTGATTTCATTTCATTTGGCGATATGCCACTGCCTATATTTAAATCCTGACTTTTGAAAAAAGTGAGCTCTCAGAAATGAATAGGGAGAAGTTGTCAGAATCAATATAAAGAACAAGTCCAATAATCTGTATCATGCTGTGTACACTTCCAGAAGGACCATCCTTTGTCTTTCTGTGCAGTTAGCTATGCTAATGGCAATTTCGTGATAATGAAGTGAGTGCTCATTACTGAACTTGTGTATCAGTATCATTGCCAGGTTTGATAATGGGCCTCGTAGATCAGGAGACAGGACTCAGATCTCTTCTGTATTCTTTATAGATTGAGTTATCAATAACAAAACTATAATCTGATATGTTATTAACACTAATATTTTCAAAGAAGCTGCAATCAATTGTATTGAAAGAATTTTTTCTCATTCAGTTGGTTTGTATTCCTTGTATTTCTATACTGTTTATTGGTGATTATACATTTACAAATCCCCTGCTGCTGAAAATGCAGGTACAACAATTGACCACCAGTGGCACTGCAGGACTGCCCAGTCCCTGACCACATTCCGGCGCCTCCTTAAGACTCACCTCTTCAAACAGCACCTGTAGAATTCCTCTGTTGTATCCTGGGACACTATCACCCTTCATTTAAATATGCTTTATTTTGCTCTTATCTGCCCCCTATTTTACTGCATTTAATCCTGTACCTCAGAATATTGTAATCTGCCAAGTGTTTAATCTGTAGTATTTTGTACTTAATCATATCCTGATGTAACTATCACTATTTAATCATATCCTGATGTAACTTTCACTATTATCTGCTGTATTATTGAATTGTGGTTTGTCACACTTGAGAATTATTGTATTTCTTGTTCTTATTGTATGACTTATATTGTAACACTTGAATGTATTTGTATTTGCTTGCGATTGTAAGTCGCCCTGGATAAGGGCGTCTGCTAAGAAATAAATAATAATAATAATAATAATGCTATGCAATCATCTCATCAGCAGTGAATTTTATAAGAACATAAGAAAGTTTACAAACGAGAGGAGGCCATTCAGCCCATCTTGCTCGTTTGGTTGTTAGTAGCTTATTGATCCCAGAATCTCATCAAGCAGCTTCTTGAAGGATCCCAGGGTGTCAGCTTCAACATCATTACTGGGGAGTTGGTTCCAGACCCTCACAATTCTCTGTGTAAAAAAGTACCTCCTATTTTCTGTTCTGAATGCCCCTTTATCTAATCTCCATTTATGACCCCTGGTCCTTTTTTCTTTTTTCAAGTCAAAGAAGTCCCCCGGGTTGACATTGTCTATACCTTTTAGGATTTTGAATGTTTGAATCAGATCGCCGCGTAGTCTTCTTTGTTCAAGACCGAATAGATTCAGTTCTTTTAGCCTGTCTGCATACGACATGCCTTTTAAAACTGGAATAATTCTGGTTGCTCTTCTTTGCACTCTTTCTACAGCAGCAATATCCTTTTTTGTAACGAGGTGACCAGAACTGAACACAATATTCTAGGTGAGGTCTTACTAATGCATTGTAGAGTTTTAACATTACTTCCCTTGATTTAAATTCAACACTTCTCACAATATATCCCAGCATCTTGTTAGCCTTTTTTTTTAGCTTCCCCACATTGTCTAGATGAAGACATTTCTGAGTCAACATAAACTCCTAGGTGTTTTTCATAGTTCCCTTCTTCAATTTCACTATCTCCCATATACTATACTATGTTGAAGGGAGAGCATTTCAACATAAGATCGTTTGCACTTCTGTTTACTGTGTTAGTCACTGGCTGCTTTGTTAGCCCAGGGCTACTTAAATACAAACATAATAATGAAATGTACTTCCTCTTTAAAGCTTTTATCATCCCAAATGCAACCTTACAGAGAAACCTGAAAATACCACCAGGATACCATTATAATGCTAAAGTATGACCATGAAAAACCTGATTGTAGAACAATTAGCAGGCCACAGCATTGCCATGGCAACACACTGGATCTGGCCCTGATATAAGAGTTTCGGATATGGTACCATGGCACTGCAATGGATTTCAGCAAGGTTAGAAACTCACACTAGCCCTGCGTTCAGTCTTCAGTTTCTGAAGTACCATTAACTAAGTATATTATTTAACTGATTCAGTAGGCAGGAGTTTGAGTAACCCTTGTTAAACATATTGTTCCTTCCATTATAGCTGCATGAACAATTCCTAACAGTCAACCTACAGACTCACAGGTAACCTATTTAAGTATGATCAGTTTAAAGCAGATTTAGCAGGGGTTGATTGTTCAAACACTTGGCACCTGCTGATTTCAATAACATACTTAAACAAGGGGTGTTCTGAAACCCAGGACTGGGTGCAGGACTTGTGGATGTTTCAAACACTGTTACACTAATAAAAATATGAAAAGTTACCACTGTTGTAGGACAGTACCGTTGCACTGTTTACACTTTTTTCGTGTGACATATCCAGAATCATTGTGTTTAATCCTGCCCAATAGTGAAGCAGATGATACTAGCTAACACACTGCAAAATAATCTAATGCCTTGATTCAAATTGCTCATCTTCCCTATTGTATAATTAGTTAATAAGAGTAAAAAATGTCATTTTCTTCTTCTTGTTTCCTCTCCCTTTTTATGATGTTTGCAATCATTCCAAGTGGTTCTTATTCAGTTCTACAGGTATCACAGGCTAGATCAGCCAATGTGTCTTTATAGAAGCAAGAGCCAATGCCATCTAGAGATCTTCAGCTTTGTTTCCTTTTTGTTTTGCCGCCAATACACAGCCGTACACTAGATGGTTCTGGCACTTACTAAGATAAAGACTTCGGATTAAAGGTTCTTAAAAGTAACCATAAGACGTGTGTTAACACAATCCCGTAACATGCGTCTTAAAACTATAAATAAGCTGGTATTTACTAATGTGAATGCCGCTTACTAAGACGCGTGCTATGATCATTAGCATATTAAGACGTGCCCTATCAGAGAAGATAAGGCGCGGCTTAACAAAATGACAACATAGGGGCCACTGACTACAAACGAATGAGCAGAGATTGAGATACGCAGTTGTCAGTTCTTGACTTTTATTAAATATATGTATTAAATATTCTATAACGGCGTTTGGAAGGCAGGATCGCAAAAGTAAATAAATAAATAAAAAGTTATAAACAATCCTACCTAGACACCGTCATGGCTGTACAGTATAAATAGCATTTCGCTTATACAGTATAGTAGTCTATTATTATTGTATCCATCATTGATTAGATTAGTCTGCAGCCCTTAGGCTACATTAATGAAACTGTGAACACAACGAAGTATGGAGTTGGCATTTAGACCAGGTGGCGTAATTCAGCGATCAACGTATTTCTGTACATTGAAATGTCGTTCACATGTTTTACAACGTGGATCTCGCAGACACCAATTGTAAGAATTGCACAGATAATAACTAGGAGTAACTATACTGTACATAGCCTTGTATAATCCTATTGTAGCTAGACAAATAATAATTTTGTACAGAAAAGTGCAAATCGGTTACGCTGTGAAGGTACAGAATTATTTGTACAGAAGTAAAAGCAGGTAGGTATCGACCCCAGTGCCAGCCGACACATGCAATGGTATAGCTGTGCCCAAATCGAGTGGAGAAAAAAAGTGCACTGTATGCAGGTATGTGATTTAGGAGGACACTTCCTTATTTGATATTATGTGTTGTTGTGATTGTAAACCCAATTTCCTTTATTTATTTATATTAGCGTGTTTCAATTATGTCTGTATGAACGCAGTTATGTCTTTTTTCTTTCGTTTGCATAGTAAGCTTTTGCATGCTTTTTATGTCTATAGGCTATATAAACACATTTATTTTCAATGTCCTGTTACTTATTTAATTTGTACAGTTTTATTTAATCATAATACTGTATACCTGTATATAGACACATTTCTGTTCAAAAGTAGTTTTAATTAATTAATTTATTTTATGGAGTCGGCTGGTATATGTGCGTTTTAGTAAGTAAACGCATTTATTTTAAAATTAGTCTTACTTATTGTGACAGAAAGACCATGATTCTTGGTGATAAATCTCCCTCTCGACCTGTGAGGGCGCTAAGTAAACAGAGTACTCTGGACTACTTGGCCTGGCACTTCGTTCTGAGGGTTAAAAGGAAATCGGTCATGTAGAAAAGAGGCAGAGCTTCGGTACATTAACTCATTGACCCGGAGGCAGGGGTGCCGGAACCGGGTGGGCCAGGGGGCTATGGCCCTTGCACTTTTAAAAGTGGGAGGGCCGGCCCCCCCACTTGTTAACAAAATAAATATGTGCACTGTGGTAAAACATATCATAGTCAATATCCTCAGAGCGATAAACTAAGCCTTTACTTCCGCCACACTGTATGCAAAGGATCCCGGTATGCAGAGTTCACGCGAGGTCTGATGTGTACTGGTCCTTTGCGCACAGCGTAACACGTCACTCATTGAAAAGTGTGTTAGACCTAAAAATCTGTATGACCGTTAGAGTAAGACAAGCCGCCATGAACAAAAAGGGACACAAACTTGGACCCCCTAGTAAAAAACAAAAGCTGACAGTCTAAATTGAATTTTTTTGGTACATCTCCATCGTCAGCAGCAAGTAATGCGAGCTCCTTACTATCACAATGTCTAATGCTACTGCTGAGCGCAGCTTTTCGTGTCTGACGGATGAAAATATCTGCTAGAGCCTGTTGATGGTGTTTATTATATATATATATACTGTGTGTGTGTGTGTGTGTGTGTGTGTGTGTGTGTGTATATATATGTGTATATATATATATATATATATATATATATATATATATATATATATATATATATATATATAGTAACACAGCAGGGAGGGGGGTTAAAATCCTCCCTGCAGAAAACATGTGCGTAGACACATTTTGTTTAATTTTTTTCGTTCATTGTTTTATTGGTTTGCTTAATTATCACCTGCACCGGGCACTTATTGAAAAGTAGAGCCTGGTGCAGGATATAAAAGGGATGCAGTCAGTCTGCTCGAGGCTGCTGCTGTGTGAAGAGCCCGATTGCGAGTGTGTGCAGGCGTAAAAAGAAAGTAAGGTAGTGTGAAACCTGTGAGGGGTTTTGTGTTCAAACTGTGTTTATTTTGTTAGTGTAAACCGGGTGCACTCTCCACGGTTCGTTGCCCCTTTAAAATCAGACCCAACACACAGGAATTAAAGTTTTAAAAGCGCTGACACGCTATTTCTAATAAACACAAAACACAAAATAAACACCTAGCTCTTTTTTGAGCAATAACTAATGCACAAACCAGGAACCTAACTATAAACAGGACAGCTAAGATGTTTCCCTGTAACACAAACCAAACAAAATAAACACAGTTTGAACACAAAACCCCTCACAGGTTTCACACTACCTTACTTTCTTTTTACGCCTGCACACACTCGCAATCGGGCTCTTCACACAGCAGCAGCCTCGAGCAGACTGACTGCATCCCTTTTATATCCTGCACCAGGCTCTACTTTTCAATAAGTGCCCGGTGCAGGTGATAATTAAACAAACTAATAAAACAATGAACGAAAATGTGTCTACGCACATGTTTTCTGCAGGGAGGATTTTAACCCCCCTCCCTGCTGTGTTACTATATATATATATATATATATATATATATATATATATATATATATATATATATATATATATATATATATATATAATATATAGTGGGTCTTAGGGACTCTGTTGTTGCTGCGGTAAACAGACTGTAGGTGTGTAGTATTATTATGTGTTTATTTTTCTGACGCTTTTTGCTAGAATATTTACAATTTAGGTTTACAGTTGTTAAATATGGTGCATTATAGAGTTGCTGACAGAGTTTTTTATAAACTCAATTTCGAGGGGTATGTTTTCTCGGCCGTTTCAAAACTGATCTGGACTGCATTTGTCAAGCTTGGTGTCACAGAGATTTTATTTTTTTTGGTTTATATTACAAGGATGTTTCCGTAGTATTATTAATAATGGAGACACTCAGTAAAATGATACAATGCAAGTGAAGTGCAGAAATAATAATTATATATATATTTTTGTAATTATTGTTGTTTTTGTTGTTCATACTATAGTTACATGTTAAATTACAGTTGGAAGATGTTTAAGTAGCACCACCACCCCCACCACCACCACCCACCCCTCCCCCACCACCACCACCACCACCACCACAACCACCACCCATCCCCCCCCCCACCACCACCACAACCTTGTGCTGACAGACACCATGCATTGTGCATATTCAGCAGATGCTAATATAGCCATCGTGTTATTTTTAAGGCGTGCATGGTACTCACGTCTTATGCTTTAAGTCGCGCTTTATCATGGTTGATAAATATGGGATTATCTAGCATGCACCTTATCCTTGGATAACACGCGTGTTATCGCATAGGAACTTAGTAAATGAGGCCCTTTGGTTGAGCTGACCAACATTATTTAAGTCTATGGCAGGGAAGTAAAAAATCCAAAATACTCAAAGCACTTCGTCACAATCTTAAAACACAGGATTTGAGTAATGGCAATAAGAATCACCCAGAATGTTTTTAAACATCATACAAAGAAAATTCCATTTGAGACCACACTGTTTAAATCAATATGTATCAATGGAAAGAATGATAAACACAACCATTTTTTTAACGCAAGAAGAGGCTTTAAAGTTACTGTAGATTTTGACTAAAAGTTATTGACTTTTGTGTGGTTAACGTGTCACATGGCCCTCCCAAATTGAAAAATGAATTGGTTTCTGTAAGAGTAATTTGACCTTGACAAAACAGTGCTTAAGCGTCTACATTTCTCTACCTTGTTGAGTTCTGTGACAAGCTTGGCATCTGGTATTAATAGGCATCATTTTCTTAAACCAAAAAAAAAAAAAGCACAGAAATGACTTGGAAACAATTTGTTTATGGTATGGTTGGAGGTGATTACATTTAGATTTCCACCCTGAAGGTGTTAAGTACATTTAAAGCCATTTTTCGTTGTCTCTCTCACTGATCTTGTGTTAAAATCACTGCTCCAATTTGAAATAACAAACTATTTGCTACTTGTCTAATGGCTTGTACTACAGGCTACTGAGCAGTTCTTTTTTTATATACTTTTGTCTTCCTTTCCGCTGTTATAGAAACACAGTTGTTATTTACATTTCTAATTAGATGTTCTCTTTTTGACTAAGCACTTGGCGCCACCTAGTGATCAGTTATTTCAACAGTTTTTCTGCTATATTTTCTGCAAACCTTGAAGTGATAGATTTATTCAAAAATAGACTAGTAGTCAAGGTGAATGTACACAATCTTTTGGAAGCCTCCATCTACTGATGTGAATCATACACAGGGTTTGGACAAAAAAAAAACAAAAAAAAAAAACAGAATGATACCTAATTAATCGGCAAGCTAATGTTATGCTGATCACAAATATTTGTCATTGCGGGTTTAGGCAGCTATCTCGTTATATTCGTCCAACAACACCTACATTAAGTAGAATTAGAAACATTTGCCAGTATCTAATACATAACCATATAAATCATACAGTAAGGCAAGTGTGACTATAATCCCCACCCCCACAAAAAAAACAATCAACATTTTTGTTTGTAGTTTATAATTATTGATATACAGAACTAAAAAGCAACTTTGAGCATTATTAAACACTTATAAAGACAATAAGTAACTTGCATCTTGTTAAACTGGCCTCAACTTTTTATGACATTTGCAATCTTTATCGTTCTTCATTATTGTATTGGTCTGTGTTACCAGAGTTCACTAGCTGCTCTTCGCTTCTAGCTGCTGCCATAGACATGTAGACTTTATAAAAGTAAGAGTCAGCTACTGAACAGCTACTTGGTTTCCTTTTGTATTGCTGGTATTACAGAGATGTGAAATGGATGGCTGTGGTTCTTAAGAACAACTCAAAACAATTGCAAAAAGGTAAGGAAACAGTACAAACTATTTGAATGTAATACCACATTCATAAAGCTGCTTTTCTATGTTTTGTTTTACTACTACTGTACTACAATACATCTCTTGTGATTGGTTGCTAAGGATACAAATATTGAAAACAAACAAACGGAAAGTCAAGATTAAAATCCATATATTTTAATTCAATCACTTCTTCCTATTAGCTTGCACAGACCCATGTCTCCAGTCTGTAGTGAACTCCATGCCATCCGAGTTCTTTATGTTAAAAGATTGATGCTCCTTCATAACCATATAACTATTCTCTCCATATCCAAGGTCAACTGCCAGTATAAATCAGACAGTGTCCCCAATCTACAATAGAGAACTATGTCATCAGCATATATTCTGGAGATCCTACACACACACACACACACACACACACACACACACACACACACACACACACACACACACACACACACACACACACACACACACACACACACACACACACACACACACACACACACACACACACACACACACACACACACACACACACACACACACACACACACACACACACACACACAGGTAGGCAGCAGTGTGGAGTAGTGGTTAGGGCTCTGGACTCTGGACTGGAGGGTTGTGGGTTCAATCCCCAGTGGGGGACACTGCTGTTGTACCCTTGAGCAAGGTACTTTACCTAGATTGCTCCAGTAAAAACCCAACTGTATAAATGGGTAATTGTATGTAAAAATAATGTGATATCTGTATAATGTGAAATAATGTATAATGTGATATCTTGTAACAATTGTAAGTCGCCCTGGATAAGGGCGTCTGCTAAGAAATAAATAATAATAATAATAATAGGTCAATACTGAGGCCTATGAGATTCCGTTTTGCAAGCAAGCCAGCATCGTGGGTTTAACGTTAGACAACAATTCTGGTTCAGTGCTGTACTGCTGTTCAAATCCATCTCTAGAATAATTAGTATATAGATTGTGCAGAAAACTTATTAAATGAATGTTTACACACAGTGATTAAAGTGGAAATCTGGAGCTGGGGGGCCCAGTGCCTAACCCATAGGGACTTCCTTGTTTCATTACATCAGATTTAGTCCCTCTAATATGGCAAATGGAATTGTCGTTGCTCAGGTTAAAGCCCCTTAACACAGACTTACCAGCAAAAAAATAAACGTGACTGTAAACATCATAAAAAGGTAAAAAAAAAAAAATAATAATAATAAGAAGAAAATGTAAATTGAAGCTACTTACTCTTTAAAAGTAGGGCAATTGGTCTGTGAATGCAGTATGAGGTATTAGTAGGAAAAGGATTATAAATCCAGTTTTACATGTACAGTAATCACATAGGCCTTCCCTGGAGAGGAGATTTTTCTGGTCCTAATAAATGAGTTTATCAAGCAAGTCAAGTATTACTAACTAACATTATATTTCATTTGGTTTTTATTACTATTTTCTGTTTCAGTATAAATGGAAGAAAACTGCCCAATGCATTTAAATTGCTCATTGAGAGAAGCATATCACCAGATTTCTAAAAACCAAAAGGTTTACAGCTAAGCACATTAGGATATTGCCAGGATTTTTAATAATCCTCATTTTAACATTGGTGTAACAGCATATACAAAATACACAATGGCATGGTGGTAAATATTGTTCTCTTTATTAAAACAGTCAATCTCTTTAAAATAAGGACCAAGAGCTAATCCTACAGCTGACCCTAATCTGAACCCTGCTTGTCCAAACTAACCTACAATGTTACTGAAATGTCTTCAGACTGCAATTTAATAGTATGGGGAGAGTGTAAAACATTAAATACAATTATAAGGAAACGTAAAACAAATGAATGGTGTAAAGACACACCTGTTCAGACACATCTGTACACCACACAGCTCTCGACTATACTGGACTATATGGCACCCAATTGTACCAGTACTTGCATCAGCTTGTACTTGAACTGAACTGCTCCATACCTTACTGTATTCTACTACTGCTCTTAATTCTACTACTTTCTGTGTCTTGTATTTGACTTTACTCTTAAGTATCCGTATTCACATTTTTTGTAATTGCTCTTACTTGAAATCACTCTCATCCATTCATCGTATTTACGACTTTACTCGTATAAGCAAATATTTTTTATATAAGTCAACTGCTCTTAGTTGAACTTGCTCTTACATGTAATTATTTGCTGTATTCTCTATTTTGCTCTTATTTGAATTTGATCTTTTTTGCTACTGATTTTATTGTACTTTACAACTGTTCTTATCTGTAATCTGATATTCTGAAATGTGATACTTTACAATGTGATATTTTGTAATGTGATTCTTTGTACTGTGATATTTTGTAACAGTTGTAAGTCACCCTGCTAAGAAATAAATCTGCTAAGAAATAAATCATCATAATAAATGAATATATTTTGTGTGGGGTGCCTTTTATTATTATAAGATGTGTCATCTTGTACAGTTTGGGTGATAGATCTGTACAAAATGGCTTATTTTGTGAAAACATTTTTTTTTCTAAAAATAATGTAGAGCACTGAATAGCAGTTATTCAGGTTTCAGTGGTAATATAAAACAAAGGATCAAGGAAAATGTAAACATATTTTTTACATATAACTCCTTTCATGTCTAATTTAATAAAAGCCTGGGGTCGGGAGAATAATCGTGCTATGCTGTAATTCATTATACTGTATATCTCTTTTCAGTAAAGTGGTTGTAGTTTAAAGTCCTACTTCTGAACTGAAAGGCTTGTAGGGAACTTGGCCCTGATTACATCTGTGAGCTGGCTCTCTTCGTTCCTCTCACTCAGCTCAACTCTCTGTTCCTCCTTTCCACCTTGTCTCTATTGGTGAAAGAGTTTTTTCTAATCATGCTCCCAGACTGGAATGCCAAATTTTTATTTTTTTTGTTAGCTACAACCACGAGTGGAATTGAAATTTAAGACCGATTTAACCCATCTTGCTTGTGTTTTATATTTCAATTTCAATTTGCAATATATGTTTGTTGACATTTAAAGGTATGATTGAGTGCTATTGAGAAAGGACTATTGATCATTCTAATAAGAGGTTAGAGAGTTAATTTTAAAGTCTTGTTGTGTTAGCTACCACTGACTCACTAGTGGACATACTAGTCTTTTGAGGACAGGCTACTTTGTCATTTTCTGGAGCATCTACCTGTTATTTAAATGTTCTCTTTAACTATATTGTAATAATAACTTACTCTAATTTTGTTAACTGCAGAAGTTAAGTCTAAATGTAATTGTTAATTCTGCAAATACTAGCCCTTCAAATGGTTTCAACATAAAATAAGAAACTGAAGCCAGTGATGATAAGGCTCCTTTTTGTATGTGTTGAGCTTCCTAACTAGCGTGAAATTTCACTGGTTTGATTACGGGCACATCTAACTTGACTGGCCTCAAAACAGAATGCAGCAGTTTGTAGCCAAAACGAAGGATTTATGTTTTTTTTTTTCTGTGAAGAAATATTGATGTAGAATGTATCAACATACATAAATACAGAAAATTTTATTTGGTACTTAATGGGTAATAGGAATGTTAAAAAGTTTTGCATTATTTCTCTTGTTATAATTTTTCAATTAAATGTATTTAAGTAATGGCAAGACCAATACTGATTAGTCATAGGGCCGGACCAAATCAAAGTTAGCACTTAGCGAACGAGGACGCAAAAGCATTTGCGGTAATAAAACACAAGAAAAATTCCAGACACACCGACATAGCGAACCAGCTACATAACTACGCTCGACAAAAAATTACGCATTGCGCATGCGTAAAATGAGATCGTCCCACAGGCACGTCTAATTTTTCTTTTGCTCGTGTCTGAGGTAAAATACGAGTGATGTGCACTCGCAGCAGTTGTCGGCTGCATTTTGCAATCATTTGGTATTGACAGTGAGAAACACAGGGGATATCAAATAATAATATTATAATATTATAATAATATTGCATAATAATATTGAAAAATGCAGCCCCCTTTTTTATTTTTTATATTATTTTTTAAATTTTATTTTAAGGAGGAAACCTTCAGTGGCCCAGGCAGAAATGTTGTCCCCACTCCGGACATACTAGCAATGGACTGATGGGCAGATGCTATTTCGGCTGGTGAAGAACGAATGTAAGCTTCGACTGCTGATGAAGTCCAGCATCCCATATTTTTTTATTAAATGCTGGTTAATCTTTGCTCCTGCTGCTCCAATTCTGAATGAATGAGGAGTGTAGAATTGCGAGGGAAGTCCTGCTCTGGAAACCAAAGTGGAGAGCTGAGAAGAAAACCAATGCCTTGAAACAACAGACCCACTTGCATTGATGAATAGGGGATCGGAAGGAGATTTAGGTTTACGTTCTGTAATATACTTTAGCATAGAAGTATATGGGCATAGAGGAGAGTCAATTTTCGAAAGTTGAATACATTGAAGCTGATCAGTTTTTGAAATGCGTAGAAAGAGAATAAAATGAGATTCTATAATATGAGTAAGGTCACTGCAGCGAATACCCAGAGAAGAAAAACTGGAAATAGAAGGGACTGTATATTCAGAGCATCTCAAAAAAACAAAAAAATGCAAAAAGACATAATACTTCCATTGTTAGGCCATCGATTGGAGAAAAACAGCCTTGTCGGAGAATTGAAATCATGTCGCCAAGAATATCAACGGAGATAGGCAGGCGAGTGGTAGATGCAGCCGGAGAGCTCATGAAAATTCCTCTAAGGAGGAGACGAATGGCTGGGATTGATAGTATGGTTGGAGAAGAAATAGACATCAAGTGAAATTGGTGTTAAATTCCTGACAAATATGATTTAATTGTAACTGGTGCCAGATGCAGAGAATCCTTTGCATGAACTATAAAAGCCATGATCCAGTTCTGGTTGAAAGAAGTAGGGTTGATCCTGTTTTGAGAGCAGAAGGTTACATAACAAGCCCAACCTGTAGAGTAAGAAGATCTGGTAGAAGGGGCAAGTGCTGAAGCCATGTAATCTTGAGCTGAATTAAGTAGCTTATTGATGGTTGAATTCAGTTGAAAATGAGCTGGTTGAACTGAGGAGTTGCTGCTGGGGATGGCAGAGCTGTAGGAATCAATCTCTGGAATTTGGATATCTGTAAACGAGAGAGAGCATCAGCTGCATTATTAAATATGCCCGGTTGATGGTGAGCTTGTATTAGAAAATTGTTGGATACTGAAATCCATACTAGCCGCTGCAGTAATTGCATGATAAGAGGGGAACTGGAACGTCCTTTATTTATAATATGTACTGTAGCTAAATTATCGCAATAAAATAAGACAGATTTCTTAGACCAGAGATGACCCCATAGCTGGGCTGCTGCAACTATCGGGTAAATCTCAAGAAGAGCTGTAGATTTTAGCTGAGGAGATAGATTTTCAATTTCCTGGGGCCATATACTGGAAAACCATTCATTTTTAAAAAGCCCTCCAAATCCAAGAGATGATACATCTGTAAACAAAACCATGTTGTGCGGTGCTGAGATGAAATCGTCATAAAACATGGACAAGCCGTTCCAGTGCTGAATAAGAGCAGACCACATTTTAATATCTTTCCTAGCTTCTGATGAAATATTTATGTAGGAATCCAAGTTTTTTGCTGTTGATGCAAGAGCAAGTAGACGAGATATAAATGTTCTCCCTTGGGGAATAATGCAAATTGCGCAGTGCGCTTTTTCGAATTGTTTTACTAATCTGAAAGTTCTGAATAAGAAATCGAATGTGATTGAGTTTGGACTGAGGGAGGCTGGCTTCTAATTTTTCCGTGTCTAGCATGATTCCAAGAAATTCCAGAGAATGAAGGGGGCCGATTGTTTTTTCCTCTGAGAGCAGAATGCCAACTTCTAAAAACAAACTCTTAAGATTAGTAATTGCTTCGGCTGGCAGATCTGAAGGAGGGGAGATCAACAAAAAATCATCAAGCAGGTGGAGCAGAAATGGAACATGGCAGGCATTGTGAAGTATCCAGCATAATGCTTCTGACAGAGTCAAATATCTTTGGGCTGTTGTGGCAGCCGAAAGTTAATTGAGTGGCAAAGTAAAACTTTCCTTCCCAGCATATACCAAACAGGTGGCGAAGAGGATGGATTGGCATTACTTTAAATGCATCAGATATATCCGCTGTCGCTAGCCAGGAACCACGACCTGCTAATTTAATTGAGTGAATAGCATCTGAAATAGGAATGTCATGGAGAGAAAACTGATCTTGAGGAACAAGCGAGTTGATACTGTTGATGCTTGAACCCCGCAGCGCTGATAAATCAATAATAAGACGCTTTTTCCCCGACATTTTTCGAGTTACTATGCCGATAGGATTAATTCTATAAACTGGAAAAGGAGGAGCTAAAAAAGGGCCGACTATAAATCCTTTTTTAATTTCTTTTCGATGAGGAATTGAACAGACTCTGGATCTTGATTAGCAGAATGAACATTTTTACTTTGAAATGAGGATGAAGGAATTTCAGTGAGATCGGTTGAAAACCCATTTTTTAATCCATCATTTAAGTAATTGGTGAAATTGATGTCAGGATGATTTTTTAATTTGTTATATAATGCCAGAATGTTTATGGGAGTGGAGACCACTAGCATCAGAGAAAGTCACTTGCGATTTAAAGGGCAGATTGAGTTGGCGTGAGCATCTCCACAAGTGCACTTTTTTAAGTCCATGGACATACTCACACCTCATCTGTGACATCACTTACCTCTGTTCAATCAATCAAGCAAGCTATCAATCTTTATTTTATATAGCGCCTTTCATAGTGGATAGGTTAAGGATAGGTAAATGCGCTGAGCAGTGCTGACATTCAGAAACGTGGAAATCACTTTAGAATTCAGGATAAGTTGAAGGTGGTCAAATTTAGTAAACTGGAGCATTTCTGATGGGAAATATTCATCAAGATCTGAAGGATAAGTTTGCATGGTAGCAGCTTTGTTTTTGATGTCGTATTCTGTCTGACATGTTCTGAAAGTCGGTAAGGAAGCCAAACAAGTTATGCACAGTAACATACGCTTTTGATCGGTACAAGCAATCTGAAAGAGTATCCAGAATCTTTAGGAACATATATACACAAAATCTGTCTCTGCCCTGTAGTAAAGCTTTAGTTACACTGGGGCAATTGTGATCCTGCAGAGCACTGGGTGGTCGACTCTGCCGTCGCGCTTCGTCTCGATATTTCTTCAGCACTGCAGTTTCCATTGCACAGTTATCAAAATCATCAAAATGATCACGAATTTCATCCAGAAATGTTTTCAGAGATTCATGTAATTCAACTACCACTGACAGTTCGATGTTTTGTGCTTGAATTGGTTTATTGTTGTTGTTGTTGTTGTTGTTGTTGTTGTTGTTGTTGTTGTTGTTACAGTACAAGTAATAATACAATTAAGAGCAAGATAAATACAATGACTTTGGTTCTAGCAAGTACAAGACAAAATACGATTCAATAACGGAGCAGATAACAGTGTCATTGGTAGTTACATCAGGATATAATTAAATACAAAATACAACAGATTAAATAACACTTGACAGATTACAGTACTCTAAAGTACAGGATTAAATGCAGTAAAATAGGGGGCAGATGAGAGCAAGTAAAGCGTATCAAGGAAGAGTGATAAGTGTCCAGAGGGAAAAAAGAGGAGTTCTACAGGTGCTGTCTGAAGAGGTGAGTCTTGAGGAGGTGCCGGAAGATGGTCAGGGACTGGGCAGTCCTGACATGTGTAGGAAGGGCATTCCACCACTGCGGGGCGAAGGTGGAGAAGGAGTGGGCTCTGGAGGCAGGGGAGCGTAGAGTAGGTAGAGCCAGTCTTCTAGTGCAGGAGGAGCAGAGAGGTCAAGTGGGGGTGTAGGGAGAGATGAGGGTCAGGAGGTAGCTGGGTGCAGTCTGGTCAAGGCATCTGTAGGCGAGTACAAGAGTCTTGAACTGGATGTGAGGGGTGATCGGGAGCCAGTGGAGTGAGCGGAGCCATGGAGTTGCGTGGGAGAAGCGGCGTTCTGGATGAGCTGGAGTGGACGAGTGGCGGACGCAGGGAGGCCAGCCAGGAGGGAGTTGCAGTAGTCTAGGCGAGAGAGTACTAGGGTCTGGACCAGGAGCTGGGTGGCGTAGTTGGTGAAGAATGGTCGGATTCTTCATATGTTACTCAGGAAGAATCGGCAAGTGCATGCCAGAGTGGAGATGTGCTGGGAATAAGAGAGGCAGGGGTCCAGGGTGACTCAGAGGTTCTTAGCTGAGGAGGAGGGAGAGAGTGTGGTAGATTCCAGAGGAATGGAGATAGAGAGATCAGAGGAGGGGGAGGAGGAGGAGGGAAAGAAAAGGAGGTCAGATTTAGAGAGGTTGAGTTTGAGGTGATGTGAGTGCATCCAGGAGGAGATAACAGACAGACAGGTAGAGATACGGGAGGGGATGGTGGAGTCAGAGGTGGGGAAGGAGAGGAAAAAATCTGAGCATCATCAACATAGAAATGGTATGGGAAACCATATGATGCGATGAGGGGGCCCAGTGAGTGGGTGTAGAGCGAGAACAAGAGAGGACCCAAGACTGACCCTTGGGGAACTCCTGTTGAGAGAGGGCGAGGTGTGGAGATTTCTCCACGCCAGGTTACCTGGTGAGTGCGGTTGGAGAGGTAGGAGGAGAACCAGGCCAGAGCAGTGCCAGAGATTCCCAGGGCAGCGAGAGAGGATAGTAGAATAGAGTGATCGACAGTATCAAAGGCAGTAGAGATGTTGAGGAGAATTAGAACAGAGGAGAGGCAACTCGGGCAGAGTTTAGTGAGTTAGTGACAGACAGGAGGGCGGTTTCAGTGGAGTGAGCAGAGCGGAAACCAAATTGGAGAGGGTCGAGCAGAGAGTGGTTGGACAGGAAAGCAGAGAGCTGGCGGTGTACAGCCCACTTGAGGGTTTTGGAGAGGAAGGGTAGGAGGGAGACAGGACGGTAGCTCTGGAGGGAGGTGGGGTCGAGGTTAGATTTTTTTGAGGAGGGGAGTGATAGAGGCTTGTTTGAAGGCAGAGGGAAAGAGACCAGAAAGGAGAGAGGTGTTGAGAAGGGAGGAGATGAAGGGAAGTAGAGCAGGAGCAGCAGCTTGAAAGAGGTAGGGGAGGGGGTCCAGGGCACACGTGGTGGGTTTGTGACCCTGGAGCAGGGAGGAGAGGTCAGAGTCTGAGAGGGGAGAGAAGGTGGAGAAGGAGGGTTAGTAGGGGATGCAGTGGGTGTAGGGGGGGGGGGGGGGGAGAGGTGTTAAAGAGTACGGATATCTGAGATTTTAGAAGAGAAGAAAGAGGCAAAGTCATCAGAGGAGATAGATGTGGGAGGGGGAGGGGGGTTTAGGAGGGAGAAGGTAGAGAATAGTTTATGTCGGTTGTTAGTGGAGGCTTGGATTACAGATTGGAAATAAGTACATTTAGCGGAGGAGAGAGTAGAGGAGAAGGAGGAGAGGAGAGTGCGGTAGACGTCTAGGGCAGCAGGGAGTTTGGTTCTCTTCCATTTCTTTTCAGCAGATCGCAGTGTGGTTCTTGCTGAGCGGAGCGCAGAGGAGAGCCAGGGTTGGGGAGGGGAGGGGCAAGCAGGTCGGGAGGTGAGGGGACAGAGGGAGTCGAGGGAGGAAGTGAGGGAGGAGAAGAGGGTGGAGGTAGCAGAATCTACAGAGAGTTGGGAGAAGGAGTCGATAGGAGGGAGGTGAGAGAGAGCAGTGGAGGCAAGGACAGAGGGGGAGAGAGAGCGGAGGTTACGGCGAGAGGTGACAGTGGGGGTAAGAGGAACAGGGAGAGACAGAGAAAAAGAGATGAAATAGTGATCAGAGAGGTCCAGGGGGGTGACAGAGAGGGTGGAGGGGCAGCAGGCCCTGGAGAAGGTGAGGTCCAGTTGACGGCCAGCCTTGTGGGTAGGGGGGGATGGAGAGAGACAGAAGTCGAAGGAGTGAAGGAGAGGGAGGAATCCGGAACTCTCCAGACTGTTATTCCACAAGTCTGTGGGTTAAAGCAAAAGGCAGATTGAAGTCACCTTGATCGTTAATTGGTGATGTGGGCAGACTGGGTCCGACTCCTTGTTCTGTACTATTTTCTAATTCTTCAGGCCTGCTATTTGGAACAGTAGCGCGGCCAAAACTCTTGCTGACCAGTTGTTCAAGTTCATTTGTTGTTGTCGTTACTTCATTTTTATAAGATTTAAAACCGAAATTTGATAGTCTCGGGATGTTTTCCAGCAGGCATTTTCCACTAGCTTGTTTTTCCTTTTGTTTTTTTTCCATTTCGTTGCACTTCTAAGTTTTTCCATTTTTTCTGTATTAGTCTCTCTCTCACGTTCTATCTCTCACTCTCGCCGTCCTCCAGCGTGCGCGTGACCAGTAAGAGACGCAAGTGTTTAGCTAGCGCGATCACGGGGCAAGTGGATTGGATTTTAAACTGTAAAATAGCCATTTTTTATTTTTGTATTTATTTTAACCAGGCTGCTCAGGGCCCTGGACAAATGCCCCGGTTGCCCCTCCTTAAATCCGGCCCTGACAACAGGGCTCTGGGCAGCACCGTGCCAGTCGGGTATGAGGATGCTGGCATTGCATGGTGCTGACACAATGGATTTTTACAAACATCATGAAAACAATGTGGCACACTTTCCGTGACAGAACAATGGAGCACGATGCTGCAGACGTCATTGGAAACGAGGTATTGCCAAGTGTGTGTGTGTGTGTTCTTTCAAACTTGCGAATGTATTTTTCAATATTTTATACAATAAAAATAAAACCAGATTATTATTATTATTATTATTATTATTATTATTATTATTATTATTATTATTATTATTATTATTAATAATAATATTTTTATTATTATTACTACTAGTAGTAGTTGTATGTAATAGCATTCATTCACTGATATTCAAACGAAACAGTAGTACAACACAGTCTTTTTTTTCCTGCCCTGGCTGTCTTCGCCTGCCTTTTCGCATGTTACCGCCTTGTTTCCGCCCCTTCAAAATGTCACAAATACCAGCTGGGGATTGGTCAACAGCTGTTTTCATGTTGCTTTCAGTGGTCCCTCCTACTCCTGCGAAACTTCTCTCCGCCCATTTCGCGAATTGGAAATGGCTAGTTGGTGATAAAGAAAATGCAATATGGAAACTAGTGAAATTATCGCATAAACACTGTTTTGCAAGAGCGATCAGGGTTTGATTTGGTCCGGCTCATAGTGTGGTCGGACGGAAGTGCACCTGGAGGCTGGTGGGGGAAGATGACAGCTGCAGAGGACTAACACATGACAGGTGTCTATCAGTCCACACAACATTCCAAACTCTTGAGCAAGCTGTATCGACCAGCATAATGTGTAGATTATAGCCACTTCACAATAAGATATATAACATCTTTCTTAGGAAGTACATGGAAATCTTTAAACAAAATAATCATTCAATTTGTGTGCAGTACAAGCCACAATATCGTTATTACACATTATTATTGTGGCAGGTGAGAAGATTACAACTTATCTAAAACAAAAGTAATTCTGAGTTGTTTCGCTTCACAGGGACCAAGTTCATTTAAAAAATGGATTCCATGAATTATATAGAACAGACAAATTAAACTCTGCAGCACGTGTATTGAGTGTGATAGCCATGAGTTGGGCAGAACAAACAATTTGCATACTGTTTACTCATGCATGCGCGCCTGTGCTACTACAGTATTCCTACTGGAATTACAATAAAGTGCTGCATTCTATTTTAATAAACGATAAAAACCTGTAGTATGCTATTGTAGCAACCTGGGGCCATCACCCTAGAGACTGCTTATGAGTTGTCTGTCATGAGTTCTTCCGTTAATAGGTGCATGTGTTGTAAGGGAAGGCGACCACACCAGGGGAGTTTATTGGGGTGGGGGTGGGGGGAGAGTGAAGAGTTATGGTAGGGGAAGGGTGTGAGGGGTAGAAGGAGTGCAGGGGAGGGAGGTGTGTGTGTCGGTATGTAGGTGGGAGTGTGTGAGGAACAGGGGGTGGGGGGTGGATACATGTACAGAGCCGCAGTGTGGAGTAGTGGTTAGGGCTCTGGACTCTTGAACGGAGGGTTGTGGGTTCAATCCCCAGTGGGGGACACTGCTGTTGTACCCTTGAGCAAGGTACTTTACCTAGATTGCTCCAGTAAAAAAAAAAAAAACCCAGCTGTATAAATGGGTAATTGTATGTAAAATAATGTGATATCTGTATAATGTGAAATAATGTATAATGTGATATCTTGTAACAATTGTAAGTCGCCCTGGATAAGGGTGTCTGCTAAGAAATAAATAATAATAATAATAATAATAATAATAATGTACATGGTTTTGCCTGTAATTGGGTCAACCCTCCAGGGTGAAGTAGGTCAGCTCCCGCCAGGGACAGGGGGGCAGCTGATTGGGGTAGAGAGGGAGGGGGGGGGTGTGGACTCCACCTGGTTGGCATATAAAGTGGAGGGTTTCACATGCAGGGTTGCCAGACTGGGGGGAAACCCCCCATTTGTAGGGAGAAATCAAAGCCGGGGGTAAATGTTGCATGGGGGGGAAATGTGGGAGGAAATATTTTTCAAATAGGGGGCTAAAAATGAGGGATTGTATGTCCTCAGTAGTGAGCTCATTAGTACTTTCCCATAGTGTTCTCATGCTCTTTTAAAAATATTAACCCTGCCTTCTGACAATGATGGCCCACTGCAATAGCCAGTAGTACATGCTTTTTACCATAAGTCCCACCTTACGCTTGACTCCTCCACCATCCACACATTCTCACTTCTCCACTGCATTAAATATAGTAGATAGGTAACATATATATTTTGTATGGCTCTTGATTTTTCAGAGAAATTGTGTACTACGTTATGTAGTATTTAAATAATAATAATAATAATAATAATAATAATAATAATAATAATAATAATAATAATTAATTGTGGTAGACAAAGCTGAGTAATCGCCTTCAAGTTAAAACACTGGGATGTTAAATTTGATTGCAATGGAGGGGACAAGGTTGCAGGAACTTTCAGCCAACCACACATATGCTCCAGAAATCCACAAGCCACATTTACAGCATTTCTAGCAGCAAGGACTGCCTTGAAAAGCTTCTTAGTGATGCCTAATATTTTAGTTAATTACAGCAACACCTGAATTATTATTGAATCCTAGGACAGTAAATACTATCTAAGCAACTCCCCCTTTCCAATACAGGTATTGTGTAAATGAGTGTAAAAGTCTGAAAATGGGGGGAAATTGGTTCACCAATAGGGTTTTTTTATGAGTAGCATCTGGCAACCCTGTTCACGCGACTGGGGGGAGGAGAGTCTTATGTTACGAGTGCTTGGAAACACTGTGTGCTGTGTGTGTACAATACTGAGGTCCAAGAGTGATAGTGTCGGATTGCAGGATTTACAGTGGCTGAGAGTAGAGTAGAGTAGAGCACAGCAGAGCAGTGTAGAGTGGAGTAGAGTAGAGCACAGCAGAGCAGTGTAGAGTAGAGCAGAGCAGAGCACAGCAGTGTAGAGCAAAGCAGTGTAGAGTAGAGTAGAGCAGAGTAGAGTAGAGCAGTGCAGTGTAGAGTAGAGTAGAGCAGTGTATAGTAGAGCACAGCAGAGTAGAGTAGAGCACAGCATAGCAGTGTAGTGTAGAGTAGTGTGGAGTAGAGTAGAGCAGTGTAGAGTAGAGCAGAGCAAAGTAGAGTAGAGCAGTGTAGAGCAGAGCAGTATACAGTAGAGTAGAGCAGAGGAGAGCAGTGCAGAGCAGTGTATAATAGAGTATAGCAGAGTAGAGCAGAGTAGAGCAGTGTGGAGTAGAGTAGAACAGTGCAGAGTAGAACACTGCAGAGTAGAGAAGAGCAGTGTTGAGTAGAGTAGAGCAGCGTGAGTAGAGCAGTGTAGAGCAGAGCAGTATAGAGTAGAGCAGAGCCGAGCAGTGTAGAATGGAGTAGAGTAGAGCACAGCAGAGTAGAGTAGAGCACAGCAGTGTAGAGTAGAGCAGAGCAGTGTAGAGTAGAGCAGAGCAGAGCAGTGTAGAGTAGAGCACAGCAGAGTAGAGCAGAGTAGAGCAGAGCAGTGTTGAGTAGAGTAGAGCAGTGTAGAGCAAAGCAGTGTAGAGTAGAGCAGATGAAGGTTGTGTTTATATGTTATATTGGTCATGTATTAGGGGGCTCCCGAGTGGCACATCCAGTAAAGGCGCTCCGCACAGGATGTGCCCTATAGCCTGGAGATCGCAGGTTCGAATCCAGGCTATGTCACAGCTGACCGTGACCGGGAGTTCCTAGGGGGCGGTGCACAATTGGCTGAGCGCTGCCCGGGTAGGGAGGGCTTAGGTCGGCAGGGGAATCCACGGCTCACCGCGCATCAGCGACCCCTGTGGCCGATAGGGCGCCTGTGGCTTTGCAGCGGAGCCGCCAGATCTGTGTTGTCCTCCGGCACTATAGGTCTGGTGGCATTGCTGTGGATCTGCAGTGCGAGAAATGACGGCTTGGCAGGAGCACGTTTTGGAGGACGCGTGTTCCAGCCTCCGTTTCCCGAGTCGGCGCGGGGGTTGTGAGCGGTGAGCCGGGGATACAGATAATAATTGGGTATGCTAAATTGGTATGAAAATCGGGGTAAAATAATTGGCGACGACTAAATTTTTAAAAATAAAAAAATATTTAAAAAAAAAAAAAATATTGGTCATGTATTTTGCATTCGTCGTCAGGCCTGGTTGTAAATTGATGTGCATTAGGTTGATAAAAAAGTAAGACATACTGGCCGTGTGGCTTCTCACAAGATGAATAAACACGATAATACATACAGTATACCTACCTTATTATTATTGGCACAGTTCACAAAATGTAGGATGAATTTAAATACAGTACAATGCAACATAATTTTACTGAATGTTTTTTTCTAAGACTTGAGAAGTCACAATTAACCAAAGCAAGGTACCGTTGCACAATGCACGCAAAAACTTGACTTTACAGCCTTTTAATTGCTACCGGTTTTTATCCTTGTCTTGCGAATTAATTTGCATTGTACAATAATGGTTTACAATTATCAACAAACATAGACGTGTGAGTTCAGCAATGTATTATCATGTGTCTGCCCAGTGCACATCAGATACGAGTATAAATTAAACACGTTTTTAGATATTAGCCTATAGTATAACATTTTGCAATACAGATCATTTTTAATTCAGTGGGCGAATGCACACGTTTATTAGGTCTCGTCTTCATGGGTAGAGAGCACCGCTCATTATGATTATACAGAATCTGTATATTATTACAGAAGTGGGGACTTTTTTTTTGCAGCTTTTATTTTATGGCTGCAGGAATCATTCGAAAACATTTTTACAGTGTTTGCTGCCCCCTAGTGATTCCAAAATTGTATCAAATATGTCTGGCATATATAGCCTCATACACTAGTATCTAAAACAAAGCATCTTTTGGTAATGCATTACATCAATGTGAAAAAGTAGTTAACAAATGTGTCATTATTTTTGGTTTGTTAACATGCAGTTATTTCATTTGCAGCCAGGTGTGCATGCAACATTCTTTAGAATGTTATTTTCAAGATACTCGGCAGTTAGTGGCTGTTTTGAGGAGAAAAGGACACACCACAATCTCCATGTGTCTTAGACCTTCTTGCTGTAAGGTTGTTTACAACAGTGAATACATTTTGGAAAGATAACTCAAAATAAAAAGCGTTTAAATTTCCTTGGTACAAAAGCTCTGCAAGAATAGTCCAGGGGCTCATATATCATCCAGATTCCACTGCACTTTCATGATGTGTGGGCTGTCCAACATAATGCTTTTATTCATTTTCAAAGAGCTAAGGCAAGCATCCTGTCCCAGGTTTGAATTGCTTTTAATATCTGCACGCAATGCTAGAGTGCCCAGTAATTGCCTTCTGCTTTATATCCCACCCAGAGCAAGGAAGTGCATGAGAAGTTAACATTGCTTGCTGCATAAAATAATATGGGTATTGTGTGTGTGTGGGGGGGGGGGGGGGGGTTGGGGTCGGGGATGCATCGTGTAGCCTGCCATTAATCACGAAAGTACAAGAATTCAAAAGTATGAACAACTCTGCACAGTTTGTCAATTTAAAAGATAGTATTTTTATGCAGGTAGATTTTCCATTTGAGACATTTACAGTTATAATATTAGTATATTTCAGGTTTTTAACTGTTTTCTATCATTTAGTTGCAACAGCTGCACATCATTAACATCTGTGACTGTGTAGTCATTTGGCACCCTTATCGGTGTATTGAAGAACACATTGTAAATTTGTTGCTTGTTGCTTGCTTGTTGAAGAGAAGATTGTAAACTGCAGGCACACATTATGCATGTTATTTATATTTCTATTGCTAAATATTTTTTCTGCAGTTTCTGATGTGGTATTTATTCCCAGTAAATATAGAAATATCATATTCAAACTTGTACTAAAGGTAAGTATTAACCTGAGGGTTATAACAAACTAATATATATATATATATATATATATATATATATATATATATATATATATATATATATATTTTTTTTTTTTAATGATGACCATGTCTATGGGTATCCTAAATGGTTAGTAGAACATTTCTGTTATGGAGACACTGGATTGAGTTTTTGCAGTGTGGCTTGGATGCAGAGACGAGAAAGCAGTTGGAAGAAGGTGAGAAGAGGATAATCAGTGATGAACACTGGTACCTGGATTTACCAGAGCTCAAGGAGAAAGAGTAAGACTGGAATTCATTGCTGGCTTGCTAAGTTGAAATATAGCGCTCTCCTGATTAAAAACCAGTTCCCTCTAGTTAGGCTATTCAATGAGCCATCATCAAATTTTGAAAAGGTGATTGTGAATTAAGTGAATGGCAATTGCGTGGTTTCATGCTAGGCAGGTAGTGAGGATAGGGTGTTGGTGCAGGCTTTAATAATAAATGTGTTTTACTGGTATGAAATGTATTGCTTTAATGCATTGTAATTAATTTTATGGATAGTAATAGTTCATTATCTTCATGTAATATTTTGTTTTTTTACGGAATTTCATTATAGCAGAGAGGAGTTTATTACCATGTGAAGACTTACTATATTGCAGGATGTCATTCAAGGGTTTTAATGCTGAAGTTGAGGTATCAGATTTACATCTATTTTATCACAAGTAAAATTAGTTTTGTTACATTAGTGACCCTGATTAGGTAAATAAAATTGCCATATACAGTATTTCAAAGCTGCAGATTAATCAGATGTCAAACCACAATTTCTGTATTATAAGTGAACTATTATCTTTTTTTTGGTTAAAGTGTTACATGATTGCCCACATGCCAAAGTTAATTGATTGTGGAATGGAGTTTTGCATTATTCAGTAGGAGGGGAGCTGAACTACTTCAACTGCAGATATCATAAATAGGCCACGGAAAATTCACGATTTCACGGAAATCGTGTATTTGACAGCCTACCGTGAAAAACTTTTTTTTTTATTTTTTTTTTTTTTTATTTTTTTACATTACTCTTCATCAGCTTTTATCATGTAGAAACCATAGACAGCTACATAGAAATGTCTGCAACAATAATACAACTACGACTAATTATATATATATATATATATATATATATATATATATATATATATATATATATATATATATATATATATAATAGACTTATATTTATCATGATGTCAGTCTTGGATGTCACATCCTTGCCACTAGATGCAATCCCTGATTTCACAAGCTGTAGAGATGAAATTGAATCTTACAAGCACCATGCCGCTGAAAGTGGCAAAAACGTAAATATTGTTGATTTCTGGGTGAGGTCTGAAATCAGATTCACAAACATGGCAAAAATTGCACGCTGCTTTTTTCCAATTGCACCAAACTCCGTGTATGCAGAACAAGCAGTTTCCGCATATGGACAGGTTTTTACATCACAAAGACAAAACTAGTGTTGAAACTGCAACAAGATGCATGATGCTGGCCTTCAACAAATTAGTTTTCTGGTCACGGGTCAGATAATTATTGTGTGTGTGTGTGTGTGTGTGTGTGTGTGTGTGTGTGTGTGTGTGTGTGTGTGTGTGTGTGCACAACACTCTAGATGGATAAAAAGTCGCATACGATTTTTTTCTTTTTGTTTTTCCTGTTCTTGTTCTTCAGATTATTTTGTATAGGTTGATTCACTCAAGTAGCACGATGTTATATGGTTTTAAAACATCATATATAATTTTGTGTGTGTAAAGAAAAACACAACATTTTGATTTTCGAAGTCAGCATAACGCTATACAACACAGTCCGTTTAATTACTGTATGAACATAGCCTAAATTTTAAACGTTTACAAAACTCGACAATGTTGCCGAATTTGTCATTCAAACTTGTTTTGTTTTAATCAGTTTTGTCTGCTTGTTACTTTTTTCAGCCAACACATTAAATGACCCTTGTTTGATACATTTTAAAAGATTGTTTTAAACATTACAATGTAAATGTTGACTCAGTAGCTACCATTAAATGTTAAAATGTTTCAACCTTGGTGAGTTCCTTTGATGTGCTATTAATTTTACACAAATTACAGTAGAAACTGTACATATATATATAAATAAAATGGCACTTCCGTGACAATCCGTGATGTTTTTTTTTTTTTGTTTGTTTTTTTTAATTGTCGATCGTGAATTTTCCGTGGCCCTAATCATAAATAATTTTAGTTGCTGACTTGCTTACCGCCCAGCAGTTCAAGGAGAGGACAACGTTAACAGCAACATTAGGAGTCCCAAAATCAGGAAGGTATTCTTAAAACCACAAGACCAGCAAAGGAAAGGGAGTTAAACAGGATCCGTTTACAAGGACAATTGACTGGCAAGTGAGTGTCAAAGGAGGGAGAAAATTCGTTTTTATATCTTGGTGTTTTGTGTGTTTCTGATTAGCTTTTTTTCTTCTTTTTTTTTAAAACATTTTTTAATTAATTTAAAATGGGTGTTACACATCCTTCTTTTTTAGCTACTAAGTCGAATATCAGCTCATCAGCACAAAACTTATCCAATATAGGTTTTGATTCTGCCAATATTAATAATTGAGAACTATTAAAGTTCTTTGTACTTGCTCTGTTCAGCATTGGCTGCAATTCCTTCACCTTCTCAAGAGATCTAAACAGATATCAAGTTACCTTGTACTTGCTATTCAACTACATTTGTGTGTTGCAAGAAAAAAGCTCTGGATTAAGGCAACATATTTGAACTTCACCTGCTTATAGTTTGACATGAATGTGTTTAAGTATACATTTTTCGAAACTTGCCTTACTGAAATATCCAGGCAGTGTTATGAAGTTTTCCTCCAATGCATTTATTTAATCTGTACACTATATTGGTATTGATCAGTGGTATCAAAACCAATGGAAATCGTTTCTGTTCATCCTGTGACTGAAAATTGAATTGTTGTATGAAAATAGTCCAGTGTATATATACATGAGGAAACAGATCAACATGGTTAAAAAAAACAAATACATGAAATGTTGCATGTAGGAATAGTTCATAATACCTATAGTATGGGTGTGTGTTTGTATTTAACAAAGTAAACCATATAATGTATTTTGAGAGAACCCACTGCTTCCTGAATGTGTTTCAATGCCTATTCTTAACAAGTTGGCCAGTCTGTGTTTGATTCTGAAGAGACTAAATGTTATGACACTAATGATGTTATTCAGAAGTAAAATGAATGAGAGAGTCAAGTAGGCATACACCTTCAAAGCAGATTAAAGCACAGGCAGAAAAGTCTGCCTTATCATTTTTCTCTTTCTATTTATGCATAAGAGTTTCTTGATGCATCATTTCTTGTGCTGATCAGCACCAAATTATTTAAAACACAACTGACAACCAACACTTCTCCAGTAAACAATTGCAAGCTTAAGATTTTGTAAAAGGTTTACAAAGAGAGAGGGTGGGATACAGTAGTGTCTTGTGCCTTTTTTTATACTGAATGTTACGCACCGTCACAGTAGGAGCATTGCACAGTCCAGAGGCTCCAAAACTACTGGGCCCTGGTCTGAAGGTGAAAGTACAACTCCCTCAGTGACATGCTGTTCTTTCTGGTAGAAAGGTGGTATTTTGAGGTCCTGTGTGGTTTAACAGCTCAAAGTAATGAAGCCTCAAGAGCTGAAAAATAACCTTATGCAAGCATGCTTGGTTAATGTTTTATAGCACATTATTGGGGGGTGGCACTGAGAAGATTGTGTGAGAACAGCAGTGATTTCACAAGACATACAAAGAGTTACAATTTAATTAAGTAGAAAAAATAAAATACATCATATTGCTAGGATGAACAAGGGGTTTTGTAGTTTGAATGTTCTTTCAAAATTCAAATGCATCTTAAAATATTCTTGTGTTGAATAAGCTGAACAAAATGGAAAATTACCATTTTAGAGTAAAGGAGAGAAATCCCTCTTCTGAGGAGTAGAATGTGTGATTTATTTAGTTTGGGTTTGCTTCATAGGATATCTTTGTGACTTATATAAATTATCTTGTAGAAACAAATACCAACATGGACGTATTCACTTTCAATATGCATTAAGCAGTGTTTGTTGGAAATGTTGTCCCAGCACTAAAAAATACTACTAGTTGGTGTAGGTTAAATATACATTCAGTTACAATGTTTAGATAGCAATGCCTAAAAACACTAATCCACTAGTGTTTGTCTGGAAATCAAGAAACTGTATCATATTTTAATACTAACATGCAGAAGAAATTATACAAAGTAGGGAAAATGTACTTCAAATAATTAAAATCATACTTGTGGGCCTACATAAGTTTTGATACATGTACACAACTTCATTCCAGCAAAAAATTATATATTTTTTGTCACTCAGTCTCAGCAATGAAATGAGTTAGTGAGCTAGTGAGTGAGTGAGCTAGTCTGATCAAAGGTTGTCGAAATTTCAAAAGTTAACCTGCCAGAAGATCCTTGTCAAAAACAATTCTCTATTAGTTACTCAAAACTTGCTGAAGCCTGGATTTTAAGCAGGGTGTTAAAGGTTGCAAAAAACACTTGATTTCAAAGCAGAAGGCATTCCTTCTATTAACAGAAGATCTGTGTGTTGTGTTCTTCACCTCTAATATTAAATCAATCTGTCAAATTAACATTATTGATCATAATGATTTGCCCTGCAAAGATGCTTAGATATTGTAACAGGCTTTATTGTTGACAGGTACAAGTTTATTTTCTAATACCACACCAAACTTCTCTTCGAGTACCTTCTCCACTTCTTCATCAGGGACTGTAGACACGTCAACCAGATCAACACCTTCCTGGTAGTTATAGGTGACCTCACAGTAAGTCCACCCAATCACAGCCCGAAACCCAGTGGTGGTCTGCAAGGAGCAGAGGGACTTATTGGTGAACAAGGATTCTGGAGACGTCTGGAGAAAATTACACGTCTGCTCAAAATGATCAATGTTGCGTGGCGCCATGGTAAAACAATAGATTTTCTTAGAAAGACTCTTGTTAACCAGAGAGGAACCAGCAAAGCTTTCATTTGGAACATGAGGCTTGCGTCCAGTCTTCTGCAAGACCCAGACACCCTTGTCTTCAACAAGACGGAAGACGCCAGGAAGCTGAGGCTGGTCCTTCCCTGAAATGAGTTCCAGGGGCTGCCAGATTTGACTAGAGACACCGAAACTCACGTCGGCTATGTATGGCTTCCCATCAATCATCACCTTGGCTATGAGATGTGACTCTTGAGGGTTATAATCGTCCTTGAGGTTGTCATATACCCTTGACCCCAGCCGGGTAATGTCATACCCCATCTCTTTCAACACCCAGGAGAAGAGCAGGTTGTTTTCACAGCACCACCCCCCTCGTTTGTTTCTCACAAGTTTGTTATAGATGGTTTCCAGGTCTAAGGTGATCTTCTCCCCACAGTGAATGCTGAGGTTTTCAAAAGGGATCGACCTGATGTGGTGCTCATGGAGTTCGGTCAGAGTTTTCAGATCTGCTTTGTGACTGGGCTCTTTGTAGCCGATTCTTGCAAAATACTCAGTCAGGTTCATTTTCTCCTGTTAAAGAAAAACATTTTCACACCATGGGCGGTGGAGACAAAACCAAACCCTCTTGTGTATGAATCTGACCTCATTTGACCACTGAAGATGCTGAAAAAGACTTGACATTTAGACTGAAATGCTGAAATAGACTTAATACAATTATATAAGAAGGAATGTACCAAAGGAGTAAGTAACCAAAAAGATCATGCTAAATATAGCTAGAGTACCATGCCCACAAAACCTACAGTTACAGTACACTGAAGAACTGCTTGGAATATGCGAACTTTGAATACATTCAGCCAAGCATTTTCTACGATACTGCCTTCATTAACTAATTGGACGACAGTAAACATTCTTAAGTATGTACAGTGTATGACCTAGAGATGCATATACATCTTGTTAATGAATTTCCATACCAGTTTTCCAAGTGGGTGACATGGTGCAGTATCTAACAAAATGTGTGCAGTGCGCTAATCAGCAAAACAGCAGACACACTATTTCCTGTATCTCTTCACAGTGCCATGCATAATCAATTTAAAAGCATGATAGCAGTGATCTGTCTGTGAAAAAAGAATGCACATTTCTCATTGTAATGGACTAATATACTGTATAAAACATAGCCCTTTATCATCACGTTTCATTAATCATTTGGAATATATGATTTGACTGCTGTTTGTCAGCTATTTCAGATTCAGCCTGTTAACTGTTACACCATGTTTAAATACAAGTAGTTAATAACTGAATAAACAAACACACAGTTTGACAGAGCCTAAGTCTCTGCAATTCTACTGCAAGCTTTTAAAAAATTACATTTGGGTAATAGCCAAACCACAAAAAAAAAAAAATATATATATATGAGGAGTTTGCCAAACAAGTTTACTGCTAAAGTTTTATAGGACGAACTCTATTTTTTTTTTTTTTAAAGCTTCCTGGAGGTTTACTGTTGAACAAAACAATGTACTTACCCACAAAATATCCAGAACACTGCAAGCAGACTTTCTTGTACGTAAAGCTGTGGTGAGGACTGTAATGGGTTAGATAAGTAAACAGATAACCAGGATTTACATATTTCATGTATTGTAAGGCCAGGAAGCGGAAGTTTCTAGACTACCGGTATTTAAGGGCTGTGTCTTGGAGGACGAGTTGTTCAAAGTCTCTTAAAGAGACAGTAAATTCTCTTTTTTAACACGGAGAGACAGATTATCAAAGCTTTAATACTCCAAATTGATATTTGTATGGAATAATAAAAAAAAAACACGTTACAAATCTAAATTGACTAAGAAATAACTTATGATAACTTATAAGCTCCTAAATGAAACATGTGAGTAAAGAGCTTTAAGAATTTAGCACATAATGTCAGGTGTCTGTCTAAGGCTGTGTCTCAAATCGCCTAGACCTAAGACCTACATAGTGTAGTTTCCTAATCGGCAGTTTAAGGTGTGGGGCGCATAGCAAAAGTTTTCACTTTGGGACACACTTCAACGTCAGCATTCCGCACTGTTACCTTTGACCTTCAAGGCAAACGGTGCGATCCTAAAGTGTATTTAATTACTACCTATTATAATACCTTTGGTGGAGTTGTCTTTTGTGTACTCTATTGCTCTGTATTTATTGTGGAATTTCTCAATTAAAAAAATATATAAAAAAGTATCTAAGAGTGAAGTTTCAAATAATTTTAAAATAAATATGTCGTAAAGCTTGTATGTAAGTATTAGTACTGTATGTATTAGTAACATAGCTACTTTAATAAGTATTTCACTGTTTTTTTTTTAGTAATGAAGACAATAACATTGTTAGTAA